>NC_064818.1:76809592-76844745 GCF_023721935.1 Panthera uncia | reverse complement strand
AAGGAGGGAGGGAAGAAATAATGCAAACTAGGTAGCTTCCCTGAGTCATGGGATTTCAATTTTCTGTAAAGATTTTTCTAAGCATCCGTCTTGCATGAATTAATTCTCAGTAGCAAGTGCTTTTAGCAACATCATGGCATCAGACTGAACCCGGGCAATGGACGTTCCTAGAAGCACTTGACTTCAAGTACATGGGCTGCAGAGTCTCAGGAACAGGGGCCCCATGGAAATAGATTCTCAAGAGACAGAAGCACAAGTGACAAAAGTCAGGACTGTGCTATACCCAAAGCCAGCAGTCTCCCCGCAGCCCAGCCCACAGTGGGTGGGAGGTGAGGTAGGGAGCAGAGAGAGGTGGTTTTATTAGCCCTGATCTTCGCAGTGGCTAACTGTCCCTTGCAGATTCTCCTGAGGTCAAAATAGCCCATCGTAGGGATTTCCAAATGTACTGGGTCTTAAGAACCCCCTGGGTGACTCAGTGGGAAGAAACAGGTGATCCCATCCCAAAGCCACTTAACTGGAACTGAGAGGGAAGCAGATTTATGGATTTCTAAGAGGTCAAATGTAATAGCTTTCAAAGGCTTCCCTCAGAGTCACTTTCTGTAAGCTCTTCATTGCCCAGATGGCGGCGTTCTCTTTTCTGGCACGGTGGGGACCCGCAGTTCCTCATGCTTCCAGGGGCTTCCAGGACAGGGGTGCTTTGACATCTGACCTGAGGCCAGTGGAGGTGCCGAAGACTGTCGGGGGGCAGACAGCATGTGAGGGAAGCTCTGCTTCTTCAAGAGTTCAGTGGGTGTATGGACCTTTTAAACTCCACTATGGCTGATCAATCATCCCTGCCTGCTTCTTCTTTTTTTTTTTTAATGTTTATTTATTTTTGAGAGACAGAGTGTGAGGGAAGGAGGGACAGAGAATGGAGACACAGAATCCGAAGCAGGCTCCGGGCTTTGAGCCGTCATCACAGAGCCTGACGCGGCCCTCAAACTCACGAACCGCGAGATCGTGACCTGAGCCGAAGACTGAGGCTTAACCTACTGAGCCACGCAGGCGCCCCTCTCAGGCTGCTTCTCATTAGACTTTGCTGAGAGGAGATTCTAATAGGTCTATGATTGGATGGAGAGATAGGTGTGGAATTTCATGACAGAACATCCGGTCTAGGTAATTCTGGTTCATTTCCAAAAAGCTGTGAGTTTTGAGCAAGCCTCTTTGCCTCTCCGAGCCTCACATTGGTTATCTGCTAACGAAAGCGTTGCGTTAACCCTGGAACGCTCACTGCCTCTGCCTGCAAGCGTATGGGGCAGCTGGACCCCAGGGAGGTCACTGGGAGCTGCACACATCATGTCGCACAGTGGAGGTGATGCAGGTGGGAGTTGAAGTCTTCAGGGGAGGATGGAATGAGAAGGGGAAGAAAAGAAGAAACGTGGTAGAATAGAGCTGGCTTCTGCTTGAGGAAGGCGCCTCACACCTGGGGGTAGAGGCAGTTTTAGGTGGGTGCACCAGATACTTCTGGTTGAGCTTTCTACCTTCTGGGAGAGACAAAGGGGTGGGGAGAAGGCTGAGCCGCTTGCCCATGACGTTGGAGTGCTGCCAACGGGACAATTGTGACAAACAGGTTGAAGGGGGGTGGTCTGTTCCTTAGGGGAGAGATAGATGTCGAGAGAGAAGAAATTCCCCCAAGCACTTCTCCACCAGAAGCACAGACCTTCCAGTCTGGCTGCATTGATTTCTAGCCTCCCTGAGAACGACCTTTCGAAAATGAGCTCTGGGGGCAGAAAAACGACAGCAGCAGGAGACGGCTCCAGAGGAAGTCCCCAGGGTCTGAACACAGGGCTGCCAGAGCCCTGTGGCTGTCAGGCACTTTTTTCCCTAGGGAAGTAGCATCAGTCAGTATCCTGCTGTGACAGAGCCAGGGTGGGGAAGCGGGGGAGACTGAAGAACACTGGGATTGGGGGGTGGCCCTGTGTAGGACTCTGGAGACTGTCCTCCCACAGATCCAGCTTTGTGAGCTCCCTCTGGGATCTGGAGCCAGATGCTGCCCCAATCCGGGACTCAGTTCTCCCGTCTTGGAAAACAGGGATATGGGGATTCCCTAGGTTTTCTCTCAAACCATTTAAGTCTAGAGCCTAGGGAAATACCGAAATACAGGGAAATTGAATTAGCATTGTGCTTCAATTCCGCCGTGGGAAACTGAGTCTCCAGTTTGTCACAGGTATGTCATCGCATTAGTGGTATGAATGGGAGCCCAAGAGAGCATCGGAGCCTCCATTTAAAACTCCCCTAACTTAGTTTTTCATTGTGTCTAAGCTTTGATGGGCATGTAAAGGATTTAAGGTGATTCAGTAGGTCCGGAGTGGGGTCTGAGATTGCTCACAACCTCCCGGAGGCTGCCGATCTGCTGGCCACACTTGAAAGCAACAGGAATTCAAGTAAGTGCCTATGGTTGCTTACCTGACCTGTCGTCTTTCCCCTGTGCCACCCCAGAGTGGCAGAGCCAACCACACAGGCTGATGAGAGCTACGTCAGCAATAAATCAGATGATCACAAGTGGGAGACTCAGCTCAGGCCAACCTCACCTTGCCCACCTTCGCTCTGGTCCAAGCTCATGCCCGGAGCAGCTGGAGGGTAAACACGATTCATACAAACCCGATCCGTTCCTCCCTGAAGGTTCTTCCTCTGATGAAACACAACAGAAGAAAACACAAAACAACGAAAGGCCCTACGCCCCTATCAGAATGGCTAAAACAAACAAGCAGACAAACAAACTTGTAATACTAATTGGTGACAGCCAAGGACGCAGAGGAACAAGAACTCTCATTCACTTCTGGTGGAAATGTAAAATGACACAGAAGCTTTGGAAGCCAGCTTGGCAAATTTTTATGACACTAAACACTGTTTTACGATACGAGCCAGCCGTCACGCTTTTAGGTATTCACCCAACTGATCTGAAAAGTTATATCCACACAAAAACTTGCACGTGACTGTTGATAGCACCTTTATTCGTGCTGTAAAAACTGGAAGAAACCGGCATGTCCTTCAATAGGTGAATGGATAAACAGTGGTACGTCCACGCAGTGGGGTACTACGTACTGATGAAAAGAAATGTGTTATTAGGCCACAAAGAGACGTGGGAGAACCTTAATGTGTATCGTTAAGTGAACGTAGCCAGTCTCAAAAAATTACCTGCGTTATTTCACTTATATGACATTCTGGAAAAGGAAAACCATAGTGATGAAAACAGGGGTTCAGGGGGCGCCTGGGTGGCTCAGTCAGTTAAGCGTCCGATTTCGGCTCAGGTCATGATCTCAACGTTCATGAGTTTGAGCCCCGTGTTGGGCTCTGTGTTGAAAGCTCAGGGCCTGGAGTCTGCTTCAAATTCTCTGTCTCCCTCTCTCCCCTTCCCCTGCTTGTTCTCTCTTTCTCCCTCTCTCTCTCTCAAAAATAAATAAACTTTTTTAAAAAATTAAAAAAAAAGAAAACAGGGGTTCAGGATGAGAAAAGGGTTAAACAGGTGAAGTACTGGGGACTTTTTAGGGCAGTGACACTCTTCTATATGATACTGTAACCGTAGGTATCAATGACACTGTGCATTTGTCAAAACCCATAGGACTTTACAGCAGAAAGAGGGAAACCTAATATATACAATAATAAAGGAACCAGCACTCCTTGGAGAAAAAAAATAATTCCAAGACTAGGGAAGGAATATACAAGATAACTCAGAACATCTTGTGCCATAAAATAAGGAAGTGCTAACACACACACACACACACACACACACACACACACACACGATGGAGATATGTCAAAGAGACACAGAAGCCAGCTGAAGGAGCTCCCGTTTTGAGCAAAACAAATACTGTAGTTTGGGATTATAACCCCAAGTATAACATATATAGCCATGAGTCCATACTGATATAGTTAACTAACTAACTAGACAAATCTACATAAACAAATTCCAAATAATTATACAGATGTTCTCTCCTAGAGCATAACTCCCCATCCCTTATGAGTGAGCTTCATGTAGCGACTTTCTTTCAAAGAGTAAAGTCAGGAGAGATTAAGGGAAAAAAAAGGTAACTTTATGATGGAGAAATCTTACTAACACTACTTTAGGCAGGTGACTAAGGTTAACATTGGTAATGATGGCACCCTTGATATGAGTGATGAAAATGACACTACCTCGGAGGTCTTTCTCCCCAAAACCCATTCGACCAGTCTGCCCGTAACAAAAATATCAGACAAACCCCATTAGAAGGGCATTCCACAAACTGCCTGACCAACACTCCTCAAAACTGTCAAGGTCATCAAAAACAAGGGTAGTCTAAGAAACCGTCAGAACCTAGAACAGTTCAAGGATACATGACAACAAACGCCATGTGAGATCCTGGATGGGATCCTGGAACATAAAAAAAAGGCATTGGGTAAAAACTAAGGGACTCCAAATACAATATGGACTTCAGTTACTAATATTGGTGCATGAAACGTGACTGTTTACCCCACTAATGTCAGGTATGGATAAGAGGGGGAATCAGATTTGGGATAAATGCAAACACTGTATTTTCTTCATAACAGATCTATAAATATAGATCTATCCCAAGATTAAAATGTTTGCACCGCCAACAACAATGGAAGAAGAAGAAGAGAGGTGACTTGAATAATATATTCCTGGCATGACTTCAACACGTGCTATAGGAGTTCTGTTCACTTATCTCCCCCAGGGCTTTGGTAATTAATCATGCATAATGAATAGATTTAAAATTAGCCCAAGCGTTTTGGTAGCAGCTGGTCCCCTCAGCCCCCCAGAATCCTTAATATACAATTTATTGTGACAGGCTGCTCCCAGACGTGCCAGTAGGGAAGCACAGAAGATCTGCCTGTGCTTGGAAAATGGTCTTCTGGATCCCCAGCTGAGGGCCTGTCCGAGGGATGTGGGAACCTCAGTCTAAGCCCCCATCCTGCCACCCAGGCCCTGGTAGCGCCCTCTTATTCCCCGCTGATGGGGAGTGTGTGGCCGCCTCTGCTAGAGCAAGGGAAGTGCGTGCGATGGTGACCAAATTCGAGCAGATGTTCCATGACAGACTCTGCTCTCTGCCAGAGGACACGCCAGCCTCCTCCTCCCGCGGGTCACGGGTGCTGGGACCCGACCGTGGGAGGCCAACAGGAGAGCTGGGCCAGAGGCCAGGGCCGGGGTGGCAAGGGGGATATGAAAATCCAGCTCCAGGTTAGAAGTGAGAAAGGCCCAGCTCGGTCTCTGAGTTGCTCCTTGAGCCAAATTTCCCTGAGAAATTTTGTCTGGGCTTCAGTTTCTCCATCTATAAGAGAGGAACTTAAAAAGTCAGAAGAGGAGTTGTGAGGTTCTAATGAAATAATACCTTGTAAAGGTGTGACGCGGGGCACGAAGATTTAGTGGAGGTTCTATCGGCGCCTCCCTGTGCCTCAGTGTCTCCCCCCACGGAGCAGGGGCGCTAACTGTACCCTAAGTTAGCCAGCAATTGCGCTCAGGCGAGGGTGACAGACGACCTGACAGATAGGGACTTAAACGAATAAGGGGTTTCTAGTTCTCATACAATGGTGATCCAGACGAACTGAATTCTGCTTAGCACTCGAATGAGCGTGGAGGAGGGCCCTGAGCTCTGGATGGGAACACGACAGCCAATACCTGGATTTCAGCCCGGTGAGAGCCCAAGCACGCTATAACTGGAGTTGTCACCGTTAGAGACGTGAGCTGATAAACGGTGTTGTTGTGAGCTGCTTGTTTGTAGTAATTTGTTGCACACACGCATTCTTGGCTGCATGGTTACCTCCACTCCCGGGGGACCCAGTGGAATTTGCCCCCAGCCAGTGACAAAGGTGGTTACCAGCTTGCATCATCCAGGCCACGCAACCTACTGTTACAAATAAGTTTAGAGCGGTACTAACGAAAATAGCCAAATAACGGAAAGAGCGCAAAGGTCCATCAACTGGTGAATGGATTGAGAAAAGGCGGCGTATATACATACAATGGAATACTACTCAGCAATGAAAAAGCATGAAATCTTGCCATTTGCAACAACATGGATGGAAGCATAGAGTGTATTATGCTAAGCAAAATAAGAGAAAGACAGATCTATAATTTCACTCATATGTGGAATTTGAGAAACTTAACCGATGAACATAGGGGAAGGGAAGGGAAAATAAGATAAAAACAGAGAGGGAGGCAAACCATACGAGACTCTTAAATACAGAGAACAAACTGAGGGTTGATGAGAGTGGAGGGTGTGGGGTGGGTTAAATGGGTGACGGACAATAAGGAGGGCAATTTTCGGGATGATCACTGGGTGTCCCATGTTAGAGATGAGTCACTGGGTTCTACTCCTGAAGCCAAGACTACACTCTATGTTAAGTAACTTGAGAATGAAATAAATAAATAAATAAAAAACAAGCTTCCCAGCCTGGTGCTGGAGGAGGAGACGGGCTCAGAGGTGGGGATCAGTCGCTTTCAGAGCAAAGCCCTGGTGTCTCAGGGGCTGAGAGCTCCCATCCACGCCAGAGGGAGGCTGCTCATGCGGACAGTCCCCTGGACCCCTGCCTCCCATTCCTCAGCCTCAACCTGCTGCAGACAAGATGCCCTGTGCCTTCCTTTGGTCCCCCTCCCCCACATTCCCGGGCACAGAGGGACACCTGCTCTTTGATCTCCTTGGGCAGAAAGACTGCTGAGGAAAGGCACAGAGAGTGCAATCTGTTATGATTCAGGTGAGGCAAGAGCCATCTTTGAGACTCAGCCTCTGGGGTCTTAGTGATTGAAGGAGAGAGAGTGGTGTCAGGAATTCTTTCCCTAAACTGACTTTCTGGGATAAAAGGCCTATACTTCTGTTTGTCACTGTAAGGTGAGGGGGTTTTGAAATGGTGCAAAAAGAAAAGGGTTTCCCGTCACCTCCCAGTGTACTCATGAGACTCAGATGAAAGCATTTTTGTTGTGAGGAATGTCTTTACCCCATGGATGTCCCATGAACCCAAGCCTCACTTTTGGACTTCCTTTATGGTCTCTTCAGCCTTTTTTTTTGTACGTACAGCCACATGGATTGTGTGGCACAAGCAAAGAAGCCACACCATTGAGGTCAATGGATGCAAGTCAAATTGGGGCAAGGCTGGACCTTTGGGACTTATTGGAAGCCTACTGAGGGCATCTTTCTCTTTTTCCTTCCAGGGGCATTAGAGTTTTAGTGATTGGATTTAGTTTATGGTACTATCTGAATCAAACTTAAATTTTTGACTTGGTGTGAGGGGAGATTATGGCTTTTTATTGTTGCCGTTTTTCCAAGTAGATGTCTAGGTGTTTCAACAACATTTACACCTTGAGTTGTCTTGGAGCCTTTGTAAAAACTCAATTGGCCATATACGTGTACATAAGTCTATTTCTAGACTCCCTATGCTCTTCCACGGACCTATATTTCTATCTCTTTGCCAAAGTCCATCCTGGCTTGATTATTGAAGTTTTTTAGTACATCTTAAAATCAGGTGGTGTCAGTCCTCCAATTCTGTTCTTCTTTTTCAAAATTAATTTGGATACTCTACATTACTTGTATTTTTATATAAATTTTAGCATTGTTTTTGTTGATGTCTACAAAGAACCCTGTTAGAATTTTGATTATGGTTACATTTCATCTATAGGCCAGTTTGGGAGCATTGATATCTTAGCAATAATGAGTTTTCTTATCCATGAGCATGGTATATCTCTCTATTTAGGTCTTTAATTTCTCTCAACAAAGTTTTGTAGTTTCCAACATACATGTCTTGCACACCTTTTGTTAAATTTATCCCTTAATGTTTGGTGCTATTGTAAAGGGTTTTATGTTTAAAATTTCTATTTCCAATTGTTTCTGCCTAGTATTGAGAAATACTATTAACTTTGTATGTTTATTTTATATCCTGTGATCTTACTAATTGAGGAAGTTCCTGTCTACCCTTACTTGCCCAGAGTTTTTGTCATGAATTGTTATTAAATTTTGTCAAATGCACTTTTGCATATACTGATATAGTCATTTGTTTTTCTTTCTTTTTTTTTTTTCTGTTGATGCGGTGAATTACATTGGTTTTGCATCCCTGTTATAAACTCCATTAAGTCATGGCGTGTTATTTTTATATATTGGTGCATTCAACTTGCTATTATTTTGTCAAGGACGTTAACGTTTATGATTGTGAGGAATTTTAATTTGTGGTTTTATTTCTTTGTCACGTATTTGTCTGGTTTTAGTATAAACATAATGATGTCCTCATAAAATTAGTTGTAAAGTGTTCCCTTATCATCTGTTTTCTGGATGGGGAAGAGTTTTTGTAGAGTTAATGTTATTTGCTCGCTAAATGTTTGGTAGTATTAGTCTCGGGACTCATTTGAGCCTGGAGTTTTCTTAGCGGGAAGATTTTTTTAACTTCAAATTCAATTTTAAATAGGTTTAGGACATTAGGTTATCTATTCTTTCTTGAGTGAGCTTTATTAGTTTGTGCCTTTAAAGAAATTGGTCCATTTCATAGAAGTTGTTGAATTTATTGCAGTTAAGCGGCCCATACTATTCCCTTGATATCCTGTTAATCTGTAGCATCTAAAGTGATGTATGATTTCACATTCCTCATCTTGGCAATTTGTGCCTTCTCTTACTTTCACCTCATTAGATTGGCTAGATGTTTGTCGATTTTATTGATCTTTTCAAAGAACCAGCTTTTGGTTTCAACTGC
This sequence comes from Panthera uncia, assembly GCF_023721935.1. NCBI lineage: Eukaryota > Metazoa > Chordata > Mammalia > Carnivora > Felidae > Panthera > Panthera uncia. The sequence goes on along the minus strand of NC_064818.1, from coordinate 76,836,039 downwards.
TTTTGTCTCTATTATTTTTGTTTTGTTTTGTTTCTTTCCTGTTGTTGTTTTCACCTTGTTTGTTTCCTTTCTTTTAACAATCAAGGTCCTTTGCTTCCTGTGGTGTCATATATATGATTCAGTTTTCTGTTTGTTTAAGTTGAGAGATAAAATCTGGTGCTATTCTCCATCACAACTAGAAGTGTTGTGTCTATCATTTTTAGAGTAAGGCAATCAGGATCCAGAGGGAGGAAGAGTCTTGTCCGAATGCATCAGTGTATCAGTGCCACGGGCCAGTCTGTGGTCCACGTTGCTGAGCCCGGGGTCCCGGCTCATTATGCTAATCCTGCTGCCAGCTGAATACTCCCCCAAATGCTCTCAGTCCATCCCTTAAATGTCTGGGATAAAACCATATTGTGAATTTGGGGAAGCCACAAGCCCTTAACATTCTGTTCCTAAGTTTTCACAGAGGTGAATTATTTACACTTTTCCAGGGGGAAACAATGGAATTGATTATCATAGTAAAAGCATTATATCTCCCACGGCATCCTTCCACATGGCTCTAAGCCACTAACAATCTGAATTTCCCAAACAATCATCTTTATGAAGTTGTTCCTCCATACTCATAGGAACATGATTTGTTCTGGTTTTCTCTCTTTGTATTCCAGAAAATAAATAAGCACGAGTGAGATAAAATATGGGTACCTCTCTGAAGCATGCAAGAGGAAGGAATCCTTTTTCAGTGTCTTTGAGAAATGTTGGAAGCTCAAGCCAGGAAATGAAGGTAGCTAAAATTGGCTGCAGGACATAAAAGGTGCTATTGAAGTTCAAGGCCAAGCAAGAGCTCGGTCTCAGAATGCCCAGGTGCTTGGTGATTCATGTAACTGTTCCACCCCAAATTGTTCAAGATTCGCCCAGTCTAGGGGCACCTGAGTGGCTCAGTTGGTCAAGTGACCGACTTCGGCTCAGGTCATGATCTCACGGTTCGTGAGTTCAAGTCCCGTGTCAGGCTCTGAGCTGACAGCACAGAGCCTGGAGCCTGCTTTAGATTGTGTGTTTCCCTCTTTCTCTGCCCCTCCCCCACTCACACTCTGTGTCTCTCTTTCTCTCTCTCTTGAAAATAAATAAACATTTTTAAAAATTAAAAAAAAATTTCCCAGTCTATGCATTTCTCTATAGTTTGCGCTATCTGTTTCCAACACTGGGGAAAATGAGAACTCGGGCCTGGATGGGGAATTTACAAGTTGGAATGCAGGTGCCTCAGTATTCCACTGAAAGTGGGGTGGTTCGGCAGAGGTAAAAGGCAGCCTGGGAGGTCCTCTTTGCCCCGTGGCCCTTATCTACCTGTTCCCTGACCGCATGGACCTCCAGTGGCAGATGCAGCCGATTGACAATGGGCCTCAGAGGTAGCCCAAAGGATGCGTTCACCTGCTGATGTCCCAGAGCCATCATTTGTACATAAAGAGCCTTTGCACGAATTAGAAAAAAAGCATCACCCCGTAGGCAGATGAACTGCAAAAGTCTCAGCTTCCTCTGAACTGAGAGCCCCTGGGCCAGGAGACACAGCTCTACAAGCCGACTTCTGGCTGGAGTCCAGTCCCACCCGGACCCCACTGGCAGGATACCTGTGGTCAGGGTACAACTTACACTGCCTTAAATGTCAGCCCCGAGAAGTGCTCCTTGGCTGGTTCCACCTGTCCATCACCCATAGCATTGCGCTCTGCTCAGTCCTGTCCGCCAGGATCTGAATGGTAGGGTGGTCCCTGTGATCGATCCTTGTTGCCTCGTCCATTCCCCCCCTAGTGAGACGAGTCTCGTCTGCTCTCCTCCTTCTTCTCACGCTCACCATGCCCCACGTCTGCCGAGAACTTGATGTTCCGTTCATTTCTGTCTAGTCATTCAACAGGGGCAATTCACCTAAGGGGAAATTCAGTAACAGTCGATGGTAATCAATGAAGCACATCTTAAGACAACAATGAGAGATTATTTTCACCCATGATGTAATCAGGAATTTAAAAGAAGGAGAATATCAAGTGTTAGCATGGGTGTGGGGAAAGAGGCACGTTTGTACGTTGTCATGGGAGTGAAGTGGGTGCTGGGTTGTAGAGGAGAATGTGATCACGGATACCTATCAAAAGTCCAGAACTAACATTTCCACCTCTAGAAATCTGTTTCCAATGCTTCACATGCCTTCAAAGATATGTATGACAAAGATGTTCATCGCTTCATTGTTTATAATAGTGAGGCATTGGAAACAACCCAATGGTTTATCAACAGGGGGTTGCTTAAATAAAATATGTCACATCTGCCCTAAGGCATAGTGTGTGGCACGAACAAATGGACCGGGCCTCCGTGCACAGCATGGAAAAACCTCCAAGACACAGGGTTGAGTGAGGAGAGCAAGTCGGGTAATAGCGAATCTAACAGAATCCTCTTTATACAACGAAAACGGTAGGGCGTTTGTGCACGTGTGTGTGTGTGTGTGTGTGTGTGTGTGTAAATGCGTGGACCATTGAAGGATGTGCACACAGCACCCTTCCATCCATCCATTCCCAGGTGGAAAAAAGCATGGTTAAACAGCCGACGGCGAAGCAGTCACACGAAACCCTGAGACCACTGATTAGCAATCTGATAAAAATGACCAAATATCCAGAGTCACATCTCCAACACGACTTCCAAAAATTCCAAAAAAGAATTAAGTGCAAAAATTGAGTCATAGAAGAGGTGCCAAAATTAAATGTTTATAGCTTCCTCAGAGGAGTGACTTTTTTCCTAAACGTTGAGGCTCTGGAAGAAATCACAAAGGAAAAGGTTGACAAATTCCACTAACGTCTGTACAAAGTGCCCCGCGCAAACACAGGGGAAACCAATAGGCTGGACAACAGGGATCGTGGCCCCGCTAACGGTGCAGGAAAGGAAAAAAGGTCCTCGAACCGAGGCACAAAAAGGCAAGGCGACAAACAGATAAGTCAGAACATTATCTGCATTAGAAAAGAAGTCACGGCCACACAGTGTGAGAACAGGGCAGAGCCCCTTGTGGTTGGGCTACCGGGGTGGGGCGGGCAGGTCAAGGTGTAGCCATGGGCAGGGTGGGAGCCACCGAAGGGATCTGGCCGCGGGGAGACTGGCGGGGGCGGATCCCAGAGGACTCAGACATGGTGGTTTTGCCTCAAAGGAGGAAGGGAGTCAGAGAGGGCTTCTCGGAGGAGGTGTCTCTTCCAAGTAGGTGGCGGGTAAACGAAACAAAAGGTGGGCCCACAGGAACCACATTGGTTAAGGCGTCCTCTTCCCTGGGGCTCTGGGGTCCTCTCGGTGGGACTGTGCTGCCCGGGCGGGGGGTCTCGGGAGCCAGGCATTGAGGGAGAGGAGCTTTGTCCTCGGAGGACGGAGCACGCCGCTGCCTGGAGCGCCCCCTGGAGGCGCCAGAGCCCCCCGCATGGAATTCTAGCCCCGGGCTCGTCTTCACCTGGGGAGTGTACGTCCCTCCTTTTTGCAGGGCTCCGTCTGGCCCTGGAACTTGGTGTATTGAGGGGTTCTGAGCCAGGCCTCTGTTGGCCGATAGACTGGCTGCAGCGGGGAAGTGGCCATGTGCCCTGAGTCAGCTCCTCCGGCCACGTTGAAAAGCAGGGCAGAGGCATCAGGCTCTGGCCAGAGGCAAAACTGAAGTCACACGGGGGCTGGAGGAGGAGGAGGGCAGAGATCAATTCCTCCTGGGGGGGTGGGGGGCGCGGGGTAGGGTTAGCAACAATACTTCGGAGCTGGGGTCCCCCACCTCTCCCAGCCAATGCCCTCCAACGCTTTGCAGGAGGCAGGCGCTTCCTTTGTGTGCCTGAGAGACTTCTGCCAGATTGCTGAAAAGGAGCAGCGGATAAAAATACAATCCTAGTCCCTGGAGCCACACCTCCTGGCTGTTTTGCAAACAGCCTGCTCTGGAAAAAGCCGACTTGTAGATTCGTCGTCTCTCAAGGGGAAACTTGACGTAGCCGCGTCAAGGCACGGTCTGCCCTCTGGCGGTCGTTCTGTGCAAAGACACCGACTTCCTGCCTTTTGAACACTGGGAGCCTGGCAGAGAATCCGGGGCGAGCGTTCGAAAACCAAGCAGGTGTTTTTCTCACCTTCGGGACTTCTGGATTTAATGTCTAACAGAGAAATGTATTCCATCCCTTACTCCTGATTCAGGTTGTGGTTTCTATAACATTTACTGACTTCCCCGCAGCAAAATAAGAAAACTTTCGCCTAAAGATGAGCTCTTTAGACAGAAAAGTGGTTTTGTCATTAAAACGGAGAGACAAGAAAGGCTTAGAAAAGCAGAGACACTCGAGGCTGATGTGTGTTTGTCATTTTGTTCTTTTCCTGGGTCGTGGGAGTCAGTGGAGGCACCTAAACAGAATGTCCAGCACCGCAGCCGAGCACGGGGTTAAGAGAACCACACTCCCTGGGTTCAAATTCATGCTCCCCTTCTTACAAGCTGTATGATCTTAGGCGAATTCTTTAAAGTCAGCCTGCCTCAGTTTCCTCATCTGTAAAACGAGGATGGTAATAGAATCCGTCTTGTAGAATTGTGAGGGTCCAGTGAACGTACATGCATAAGGCACTTTGAGTAATGCCGGGTCCGTGGGAGGTGCCACATGGTGTTTGGGATTGCTGGGGTTACTATTTCGGGGTGCCAGAACTCAGCCAACCCAGCCACTTGCAATATGGATACGACGTGGGGCAAATATTGGTCGCTTTTAGCTACCAGTATCCCCAGCTCTTCCTGTTGGGGGCTGGTCCCTTTCTGCACTGTGGAGATAGGAGGAAGCAGACATCATTGGCCAGAGGGACCATCGCCATGTGACCTATGCTGGGAAGGGATATACAGATGCCAGGGACAGTGGGCAGCAGTGACAGAACCAGAGTCTCCCAGCGGGGCTGGTGGGTTCAAGGCAACCGGGGCTGGGGGTGACCCAGCTGGGTCCTGAGCTCTCAGCCTCCTTAGTTTCCCGTTTCTTGTTTTGCCCAGGTCTCTGCCTTCTTCGGAATTGTGTAGGCCGCCCAGCAGCTTCACCTACGCCTCGTTCTGTCATTTCTACCCGAGAATCCTGACTGGTATCAGGACCCTGGAGCTCAGAGAGAGGGCAAGGGGCTTGCTCAAAATCACACAGCAATTCCACGCAGGCAGAGCTGGGCTCCACCTGCTGAGGTTACAGCCCGGGTCCTCTACAGGTGAAGGCGAGCTGGGCCTTCCCAATTCTGCCACACGCAAGCTCAAGGTCACAGGTGGCTTGTTAGAAGCCGCAGCACGTTTGAAAGAATAGTGGCAAAGTCCCACTGCTCGTGGGACACAACAGAACCACAAACTGATACATATTAAGGCATCTAGTTTCTTCAAGGGTCACAAACTCGCCCCTCAGCTACAGATCCTTCCGCGAACAAACATTGGCTGTTTATGGCTCAAGGGCTCCCCCCAGTGGCTGTCTTGCTGTTGACCGAGGCCTTGGAGGCCTTGCCCCGGGGACTTCCTGGACAGGAGGCAGTGACGCGAATAAGGGGAGGGGTGGGGATGGGATTGTATGTACCTTGACCTCTGACTCCCATGCAAGGTCAGGCAAGGTCAGGGCCCTGGGGCAGATATAAGCAGCGTTTCCGATGGTGAAATTTCAACGTATCCCCAGATGAGATCCTCCCTGAGACGCCCCCTGGAGGCCCCTCTCCCAGCCCCCGGCCACCCCCGACCCCATGCTCCTGCTACATGTACATCTTCTGTTACTGGATGGATCCCAAGCAGAGGCCTTGCGTGTCTGGAGCGTGGTGACACAGACAAGACCCCTCTCCTCGCTATGGGCTCCACAGGTGGTCCACACACTGCTGAAATGTAGGAGGCGCGTGTGGGTGTGTCCACGCGTGAACGCGCACACGTGATCACGCATGCCTGCACACGCTCTCACACACTCACATGTGCCCATGCTCCCACACACGCTCTCACATGCATGCTCTGCCTGCTTTATGTGCAGGACTCATTGAAGGCCCCCGGGCCTCAGTTTCCCCCCTGTAGAAAGAGACTTGCGATGGTATCACCTGGTGCTGTGCTCAACACGCGGTGCAGAGGAAGATTGGCAGATGGGGGGGGCGTTCTGTCCTCGGAGATGAGAAGGGGGGCACGACGAGAAGGGGCTGAGGGACCAGGTCAGGGAGTATGTCCTGCTTTCACATTTGACTCACCAAACCTGCAGACCTCTAAAGCTTGATGAATAAGACATTGTCCTCTATCTCAAGGAGGTTACAGTTCAGCAGGAAGGACAGATGCACAGACGGTTATAGGTCAGCATGTCTCCTGGCAGGAGAAGAAGTTCAAGGTGCTATGGGGCAGAGGGGAGGGACACCAAAGCTAAGGAGGCAAGAGAGACAAAGGGGGGGGGGTGGTGAAGAAAAATGAGCCCGAGAGCAGGGGGTTAAGTGTCAGAGAGAAAGAGGGACAAGATATAGATATCCAATCTATCTATCTACCTACCTACCTATCATCGATCTATGAATGTGTGTGTTTGGGCTGACAGACTGGACACGCCAGTTAAAGAGAAGACCAATGACGCCAGAATCTTTCCAGGAGACTTCAGGAAATGTGAGCTCATTGGAGGATAAAGTTGGAGAACGGAGTGGCCAAGGTTGGGTTGGGGGGGGCAGGAAGGTAGAGTTGCAGTTGACAAGGACACCGGGAAATGATGGAAGCCATGACTGGGGGTGGCCATGGAGACAGGAGAACGTGGATGGACTTGAAAACGCCCTGGGCATGGGATCCACAGGACGGGGGACAGCTTGGGGGAGGACCCGGAAGGGTTTCTGCATTGGGTGGCTCTGCTTCCGGAGGTGGTATCCAAGAGTGGGAATATAGGAAGAGAAGACAGATTGCAGGGGCCCCAGGGAAAGGCTAGAGAGGCAGGTCGGTTTGGAGATGGGATTAAGATGCCTGTGGAAAACTCAGGGGCGGGCAGATACCCACGTATCTAGAGCTTCTCTCATCTAGAGCTGAGAGAAGAGGAAAATGAGAAAGGGTGCTAACTGGGAACCCAGGCCTAGGAGGGATTGCTTGTCAGGTGAAAGAGGCCTGAACTGGTGTATCTTCAATAGCAAGAAGGAAAGGGAGTCAGGCAAAGTCAAGAGGGCTTCTGCCAAAGGGTCAAGTTCCAGAGGAGCTGGGGGGGTGGGGGGGAGGCATCCAGAGCCCCTGTGAAGGAGATCCTGTCCCTGCCTTCCACTAACACTGGAGGGAAAGGAGGAAAGACAGCCAGAAAAATGTCTGTATCCGGGTTTCTATGGCCAACATAGTGGTGACGATCAGTAAGGTCCCGGAGGAGCTTTGCAGACATCGGTCACTTTGGCGACCAGTGTCCCAAACCCTTCCAAGTGGGGGCTGGTCTCTTTCTGCACCGTGGCAATAGATGGGGGCAGCCATCCCCTCCCCCTGCCCTTGGGGATGGGCTGCAGCTACCTGACCTCAGCTCTCAGGCCAGCTGTTTAGCCTCTTTGAGCTTCTGTAAAATTGGTAATGACAGAACCCACCCTTTATTACGACCGTAATGAAGGTCAAGTGTGACCAGGCAGGGAAAGTACCCCACCCAGAGTCGGTTCTTCCCAGAAGCTGGTGACTACTGCTGTGATGTCCATGCACCTTCCCAGAATCCAGATTTTCTTGTGTGGGGGCTGTATGGTCCAGATGTCCTCTGATACACCCAGAGAAATGGGGACTGAGAAACACTACCCAGCGACCAGTGTTCTGGGGCATGTGGACAGGAACTCGCTGGTCATGGGTATTTTATTTGGGTGCAGGCTCCCATTGGGGGAAATTTAGCCAGACCCAAGAGAGGCATGGAAGTTGCTTTGTCTTTCAAACAATTATCTGTATTTTATTGTCAAAATGATAATGCAGTCATCGTGAAATCTTAAAGAAGATAAAAATGGCCCCAAATCCTGATTCCGGGGAATAACTCTCGCTAACTAGGGTAGGCAGCATACGGACCCCGCCAAAGACGTCCACATCCTGATCCCCAGCACCTGTGAATATGTTACTTCACACGCAAGTAAGTGGGTTGCATTAAGGACTTGGAAATTAAGGAAAGACTCTTCCTAGATCTTAGAGCCCTGAGCCACCGTGTGAGAAATCTACCTGCTGGAAGAACACAGGGGCAGAGAGAGGGCCCCAGGGAGCCCAGCCTCCCCGTTGTCCCCACCGAACTACCAAGCATGAGAAGCCATCTTGGACCCTCCAAGACCACACTAGCCACCGAACGAGTGTCACAGAGCGACCCCAGTCCCGATTACTCTGGACTCTCTGGGGAGCACGGCTGCCCAGTGTAATTGCGTGGGTCCTCCAAAGTGGAGAGAGCTTTTCCTGTCAGGTCAGAGAGATGAGACAAGAACTGTTCTCTTCTCTACAGAGCAGTTATGTAGATGTGGGTCTTCTTTGTCTTCTCTATCTACGGCTTCTCTAAATCCCCTTCCTCCCCTTGTTCTTTTCTACGCCCCTGTGACCCTAACCGTCGGTGCTACTATGGTGCCCGGCGTGCATCAGAGGAGTGGCCAGGGGATCCCTGGGGCCGCAGCCTCAGGGAACATGCCGTGTGTTTCACCAGCTTTCTTGAGGAGCAGCTCGCTTCCCTCTGCTTTCAACGTTTGGGAAGTGGGTTGGGTCCAGAGTTCATCTCCGAGGTCCCAGAGTCCCCGTGGTGTGACTCAGTTATCTCCATCGCCCTCTACCTCCCTTTCACCTCTTCCAGGTCGTACACGTGATGAGGGATGTGTCAGCGTGGTCTTTACTGTTCCTTCCAGTCCTGAGTCTCTAACGCGGCTGAACAAACAGCAAGCCCTAGTGACCTAAAGCAACTACCACTGTGTCACATCTCATGGTTTCATGGATCAGACCTTTGGTGCCGGATCGGCTGGGGGCACCTTCTGTTCCAGGTGGCATTGACTGGGGTCGCTCTGTGACACTCGTTCGGTGGCTAGTGTGGTCTTGGAGGGTCCAAGATGGCTTCTCATGCTTGGTAGCTCGGTGGGGTCAACGGGGAGGCTGGGCTCCCTGGGGCCCTCTCTCTGCCCCTGTGTTCTTCCAGCAGGTAGATTTCTCACACGGTGGCTCAGGGCTCTAAGATCTAGGAAGCGGTGCTGGAGACAGTCTTTGAAAGTCTCCGACACTGACGGAGCATCACTTCCAGCATCCCAGAGCCAAGGGAGGGAGGGAGACCCACTTTTCAATGAGAGGAGTGTCCAGGACTTTGGGGCTCCCTTCAGTCCATCCCATCACCTGCCCTGTGGGAGAGGTTGACAAGCTATTTTCCTTAAAGAGCTGGAGAGTAAATACCTTAGGCTTGGCGAGCTGTGCAGTCACTGTCACACCTACTCAGCTCTGCTGCTATAATGTGAAAACAGCCCCAGGCAATATGTAAGTGAATGAGCATGGCTGTGTTCCAATGGAACTTTCCTCGTAGAAATGGGCATCAGTCTGCAGGCCAGTCTGCCAACCCCTGCTCTACGGAAACAGAGTGGGGGGCCTTCTCATTTCTCCTGTCGCCTCTAAATCTTCTTCCATCAACGGATCATTTGATTGGCCTTGAAAGACCAGGACTCTTTCACTTAGGGACTCCAGGTCCTACCTGTGGCCAGAGGGGTATGTGTGGGCCCCCGTGTCCTCCCTTGCTTTCATCCACATTTCATGGGATGTGGCAGGTGTGCTTCCTTTTGGGGTGTTTCCCCTTCTCCCCATTGTGTGCCCTCTGGGAAGTATCAGGATAGGAGCCCTGCCCTCTCTTAGGCCAATGGGTAGGCATGAGACCAAGCTGGGCCAAGTGCACTGTCTTCCAGGACTCTAAATCTGGCACAGAAGTGTAAGCATGGAAATCTTTTCAATGGTGGGAACTTATTCATCCTGTGATCAAATCTCAGCAAAGCTCTTCAGTATTTCTCATTGCCTGTAACAGAAATGACGGACACTCTAGAGGGTTCTCACATCCATGTCTTCCTGAGAACACAGCCTACATTTCCCAGGATGTCCTGCGCCTAAGTCTGGCTAGCGGGTTGTAAATGGAAGTGATGCGTGCCGTGTCCAACATGGCGCATCACAAACCTCCCATTCATGGTCCTCACTCTGTTTCGTCATCTAGTGGTTGAATGGGGGAAGATACCAAGGACTTAGAGCAGGGAGGAGCCACAGGATGGAAGGAACCTGGGTCCCTGAATGACTGTTTAGAACAAAGAGCTTCACTACCACCGCCACCACCACCACCAACAACCTGACTAGGCTGTGACACGTTGAACTGTGTGAAGCCCCCGAAATGTTGGGTCGTTTGTTACAATAATTCGTCCGCCTTGATTAACTCTGGTTGTACCCGTTTCTGAGCCCCCAGCTCTTCCATAGGTGCCTTCCAATAATGTTCTTTCATACTCAAGATTTTCTACCCATAGCCATATGCTGTCCTTTGCAATCAAAGAAACCTGATGATATGAGCTGCATGTGAACATAGAGACCATTTCCCAAAACTAAGGCCCAGAGAGGGAAAGTAAACAGCTCTAAATCACGCAGATGTAAATGGCAGATCTGAGCCTGGAACCCGGCCTCCTCATTCGGCCCCCTTCCCACTGCCCTGGGATATATCTTGCCCAGAACATAAATCTGGATTCCTATGATGGCAGTGAAATGCAGAGTCGCCTCCCGGCATCGATTTTGCCCAGAGGACCCTGTGCTTGCACTGGGGGCTCAGAGTGAGGATCGATGGGGGTCCGGGTCCTTGGCTGTAAATCACAGCAAAGAGAGTAAAGCAGACCTGTTTTCTGGCAGTAAATTCAGCTCCAGCTAGCAGCCTAGCTTTCTCCTTCTTTCATGGTTCTACCTTGTAGATCAGAAAGTGTTTAAGAGAGGGAGGCAGACGGACAGACAGAGAGACCATTCCTCACCTTTTTTATTTTCTTTCAGTATTTTAAAAACAACTTTTAACTTGAAGATGGTTTTGGATTCACAGAAACAGTTGCAAAGGTAGTACAGAGGGGTTCCACACACCCTTCCCCCAGCTTCCCTTAACGTTAACAACTTACACCAGAAGACGTAGATTAAAATGAAGACATTAACACTGGTACTATTAACTATCGACTTCATTTGGATTTCCCCAATATTTCCACTAATGCCCTTTTTTCCTTCCAAGATCCAGTCCAGGGTGGGACTGTCGACCTGTTACACTTTATCAGTCTTTCCTTGTCTTTTATAACCCTGATGGCTTTGAAAAACACTGGTCAAGTGTTTTATAGGACATGCCTCCATTTGGATGTGTCTGATGTTTTCCCACGATCGCAGTGTGGTTATGGACTTGGGAGAAGGCTACACAAAGGTGAGCACCCTTCCCTTTGCATCATACCGAGCGTGCATGAAGTCAGCATGATATATTATTGGTGAAATCCACCCCAATTTCTTGGTCCAGGTGGCACCTGCCATACCCCACCACTCTACTGGCTCCCATGTTCCCCTTCCCATGCTCTGTTTCTCATAGCCGAGTCAGAGGGCCAGCCCCCACTCCAGAAGAGAGGACTTCTCCTCGAACGTCTCCTGAGACGTCTTCTGAGACGTGCTCTGTGACTGCGATGACCCTGACCCCTGCACGGCCCCTACCCCAGGGCCGTGGGGATGCAGGGCTAACACCAGGGGCTCCTCACTCCAGCTGCTCTGTCACGCATCTGTTCAGTTGCCTACTTGCTGTTCAGGGGACCGGGAAGAGGGCGAGAGCCTGGCTGAGCCTATTGTTTTGAGGCTGGTGGAGGCTGCCAGGCTCGAGGACCGGTGGGGTGCCAAGGACATTTGGAGACGATGGGGCCACTCTTCCTCCATTTCATGCTTCACCCCTGCCTGCAGCAGAGGGAGAGGCTCCAGCTTCCCATTCTGGGTAGCTCAGGGCTTCAGAGAACACAGACCTGGGGCGCTGGTCTTTGGGGTCAGGATGTTTGTACTCCTCGGTCCTGCAGGGCTCTGAGTGACAAAGCACACACTCAAAGAAGAAATAGCCAGGTGGGAAAGAAAGGGCTGCTTTAATTGTCACCGGGAAAATGTCAGATGCCCAGAACCATCAATGCAAAGCTTTGGTAAAAACAACTCCATGGTGGGGGGCGGGGCACCCGGATGGCTCCGTCGGTTAAGCCTCAGACTCTTGATTTCTGCTTGGGTCATGATCTCATGGTTTGTGAGTTCAAACCCTGCATCAGGCTCTGCGTCAATGGTGCAGAGCCTGCTTGGATTTCTCTCTCTCCTCTCTCTGTCCCTCCCCCCAGCCTCTCTCTTTCTCTCTCTCTGTCTCTCAAAAATAAATAAATAAACATTAAAACAAAAACCCCACTGGAGAGAAAAACTTTGGCTCAAGGGAAACTTGTATTTCTGGGATTCATATTCTCAGGTGTGCCAGGGGAGGAGGGAGAGGAGGAGGAGAAGGAAGAGGAGTCACTGAGAGACAGAGAGAGGGAGAGAGAGAGAGAGAGGCTGGGTCTGTCGAGCAGAATGCCAGCACACAAACCTCCATCAGCCTGCTACCCACCTAGTCACAGGTGGACAGAGCCAGGCCTGCTTCTAGAACAGTAATTCTCAACATGGGTTGCAAGTTAGAATCTCCTGGGGAGAGTAAAAACATACCCATTTCCCAGGCCCTGCCCCGAAAAGACTATAATTTAATTTGGCTGAGTGGGGCCGGGGATCCAATATTTTTGAAAGGCTCCCCAGGTAATTCTCACGTTGCACTGAGGTTATAAAGCATCGCTTTAAAACCTTCCTCCTCGGATTCGGTCTCCGACCAGCATCCTGCATCGCCCGGGAGACTCAGAAAAGCATAGTCCTTGGCTCCGCCCCCAGAGCAGCCAAGGTGGAACCTGCACGTTCGCGAGATCCTGGGGGAGTTTGAGAAGCTCTGGACGTGCAGGTCAGGGGGTGCATGGGAACAGCTCTGCTGATCCCCAGGGGACAAACTCGGGAGGAAAGACGGTACCTGGGAGTCTGCCCGTGAAGCACAGTAAGCTTGCCCAGCAGGAAATGTTGCAGACTCCCACCCAGCTCCCTCCCGGCAAGCCCACCTCCCTTGGGCAGGTATACGGTGGGGGCTGCAGGCGTTCCCTCTGGCATTCCTCCCTGGCCGGGTGGGATGCCCAAGCTCGCCCGGGGCAGGGCACAAATGTTAAAGGAGGAAAAGCAACTGCCCCCTGCACGGCCCTGACTCCTTTGCTCTGGCAGTGCACCTGCGACAAGGCCCTTCACAAACGCCCTCAAGCCTCAGCTTTCTTCTCTATAAAATGGGGGTAACGACGACCTAGCGGGTAGGTCATGGAGGAGACCGTGCAGGTGAAGTGCTGAGTCCCTGACCAGTGCTGGTGACACACTGTGGCCTTCCCTGCCAAAGCGAATGGGTTCCCGGTGCCCCCTGAACAACGCCACCGCTCGGAGCCTCCTCTTGGAAGGAGACTTGCCCTTACCTGCGAGGTTTCCGACCGTGCCAACACGGCACGGCCTGCATGTGAGCAACAGGGTGAAGGGACTGTCTCCCGGGCTCGTGTGTGAGTTTCACCAACTTCTCTACTTTGGGTTCGTTTGGCACAGGAGCCCTGGAAGACTCAGGGGAGCAAACACGCGAGTGTCAGCTGTATATCAGTCCCTTGGTAGCCACGATTGCTTTTTTTTTTTTTAATGTTTTTATTTATTTTTGAAAGAGAGAGAGAGAGAGAGAGCACGAGCTGAGGAGGTGCAGAGAGAGAGGGAGACAGAGAATCCGAAGCAGGCTCCAGGCTCTGAGCCGTCAGCCCAGAGCCCGATGCGGGGCTCGAACCCACGAACCGTGAGATCATGACCTGAGCCGAAGTCAGACGCTCAACCGACTGAGCCACCCAGGTGCCCCTTACCCACGATTTCATTTCCTCTTCCCCACAGGCTCTGTGTGGAGAAGCTGCAGATCAGAGAGGGGAGGTGGCCTGCCTAAAAGCACACAGCAACGAAGCCCATCCCTTACGCGGTGGCTGGATCGTGCCCTGGTTCCCGGTGACTCCAAACCCTACTCCTCTGCTCTCCTTGCTGTTGTGTCCTCTCCTCTCCCCTCTTTCTTTGTTCTCTGTTTCGCTCAAACTGAATTCAGTTTTGCTGCAAGTGAAAACTCCGGGGACCGGCCGATACAATTCCATCAGGAACGCACATCAACACGGCTGCCGGAAATAAATACATCCATGATCTGTGGAGCCACAGTCACAATGGTCCCGTTGTGCTCATGTCACCTGTGTGTACGACATGCCCCTTTGCACAGACGTGGCGGCTCAACCATGCCAGAGCTCTAGGCCTGAGCTTTATTTGGTGGGGGCACACACACGGGGGTCCCCAAGAGTGAATCAGGTTTCCCTTAGATGTTCGGGGTTGACAAACCCTCGTATCACCAAACGCCCAGGTCCCGCCAAGGTGGTCTACAAGATGGGTCCCTGTTTCCATCGATCGTCCCCAGCTCCTGGAGGCTGCTGGCCACTGTAAGGTCCACGTGCCCGCCTCACAGCAGGTCTGACCCTCTGCCCGGTCCCGGAGCCCAGGTGGGAGACTGCATCCCCACTGGGCCGCCTGTCGGGGGAGCTAGGCGTGGACAGGCAGCTCCTGACTCTGGACCCCTCCAGCCTGTCCCAGGAGAGCCTGTGCTGGCTTACTCTCAAGAGGACCCCCTCATTCCGGCTGTCATGGGTAGCTGTCGGGACTCAGCACCCTGTGGAGGTAGGTATGGGCTCCTGCTGGCCACCGGGCCCGCTCAGGCCTAGGTGGTTCCCTGTGGTGCAAGGGCGGCTTGCATCTCTTCCCTCAGAGTCCTGCTCAACCCCCGGGGACCCATGGCAAGGCCTGGAGGCCCGGAGCTTCTACTCAGGCAGTATGTTGATCCCCAGGGCTGCCACACCTGATTACCAGAAACTGGGCGGCCTGGAACAATGGAAATGTATTCCTCACTGCTCTGGAGGCCGGAAGTCCAGAGTCCAGGTGGACTGGCAGGACTGTGCTCATCTGAAGACAGCCCCTCCTGTCTCTCCCCAGCTCCTGGGGGCTGCTGGCCCTTCTCGACATGTAAACGCATCCCTCCAATTTCTGGTCCTTCTTCCCTGTGTGTGTGTGTGTGTGTGTGTGTCTGTGTCCCTGAGTCCCAACTGCCCTCTCTTTGCTCTTACAAAGACCCTGGGCACTGGATTAAGAACCACCTGACGCCAGTGTGGCCTCCTCTTAACATGATGACATCTGCAAAGACCTGTCCCCAAATAAGGTCCCATTCACAGGTGCAGAGGCTAGAACCTGAACAGATCTTTTAGGGGGGATACAATTCAGCCCACCATACGCTGCTCTGTCCCCCGAACACCCCCAGAGTCCTCTGGAAGTTTCCAGCATCAGCTTCTCCCTGGACCAGGGGCAGTTCTTTCTCCAGACTCCTCTATTGTCTCCTGTCCCTGGGTCACCCTTTTTGGCCTCCATCGGAGCCTCCTGGAGCTGGGTCAGCTGGGTCTGCAAAAAGAGGAGGGCTGGTCGGGGAAGAGACACAGGCCTCAGTCCCTGTGTGGTCATCGTATTGGTCCCGGGGGACTATCCCTGTTTTCAAGGCATGTTCATATCCAGGACCCCATCTCACTGTGAGATGGGGATCACTGACTCCATTGTACAAATGGAGAAACTGAGGCTCTTAGAGGACAAATGATGTGCCTGATGTCACAATGCTGGGGCATTGAACTTCAGATGCCAAGTGCAGGATTATGCTGGCTAGTTGCCCCCATGGCAGGGCGGAGGAGGGTCCCGCTCCATGTTGGGGCTGGGCCTAAGACAAAGGGTCAGCACAGGATAGACTAGCGTTGATGTGCCCGACAAGGTGAACTCCTCCTGCCATCTCCTGCCCCCCACGTCCTGGCGGAAGACACACGGATAAAGTGTCATGAGAATTATCTCTTTAGGGACATAAATATCTCCCTCCTGATGGCCCGACACCCTGCCTTTCATCTTGTTATGGCAATCTTTTTCCATTTTTCAGCATCTGCTGTTCAGAATGTTTCATACCTTGAATAGAGAATGGAGTGGGGGCATAAATCAGGAGCAAAACACCCAGGACTTGTCTTCTCCCGTGTGTCTGCCTTGTGTTCACCGCTCCTGATCTAGTAGTTATTTTAACCGTTGCTTGGTTTTAAGGCCTGCTGATATATATTGGTGGCTTCTTTATATGTGGTAGGTCATTTGTGTGACTGATTTCGCGGCTCGGGCCACCCGCCGAAGGACACCCCCCGGAAACAGATCTAGCAACTGAACTCACGGGTGGAAACAATTCAGTCGCCGGCCAGAGAAGAAGGGCCCTGATCACCTCCCTCCCCAGCCCCGTGCCCACGCCAATCGGACGTGGCTGGTGCAGGATCAAACAGGGGAAAATTGATCGGATTCAGGTGTCGGTCTTTGACATTAAAATCCTTCCTCATCCAGTAAAGAGTAAATGATGTGGGGGGAGGTAAATAGCAGCTGTGGACAAACCAGACTCAGAAAACAGTCTTGGGCTGCCTGTTGGGGTTTTAGCATCGTGAGAATCCCTCGGCGGATTTCGAGAGATGATTATGGAAGGTGGGGGGGTGACGGGAGTCATTGTCCAGCTTCTGGAACTCAGCTAGATCCGACTGCTCTGTGACGAGCTTTACTTATTCCCCATCACCGCGTCGGGACAGGCCCACGTCTGCTGTGTGTCATTGGCAGGCCATACTCGCTGTTGGGAAACTTTGGATTTGCCCAGATGCCCAAGTTTATGCGGGCGTTGTCCCAGGGGTGTGGACGCAGGGACATGTCCATTGGCTTCAGAGGACGTTCCTTTGCTCCGGGTTGGAACAATTTCGAGCTAGAGAAGGTGGTGCTGCCTTTGTTTCTAACGATTCCTTGTTTCTTTCTTTGCTTTTCCTATTTTTCCTCTTTTTCCCCCCTTCCTTCTTCCTCTTTTACTTAAAGTTTATTTCTTTATTTTGAGAGAGAGAGAGAGAGCAGGGAAGGGGCAGAGAGAGAGAGGATCCCAAGCAGGCCCAGTGCTGTCAGGGCAGAGTCCAACGAGGGGCTCAAACCCACAAACTGTGAGATCATCACCTGAGCAGAAATCAAGACTCATGCTTAACCGACTGAGCCACCCGGGTGCCCCCATTCTTCCCTTTTATTAAAAAAAAGTTATACATTTTTAAAGACATAAACCTTAATTGTGAATCTATGACCCAGCTTAAGAAAGAAAACATTGCATATGCACTAATATCTCCTGTGTCCCCAGCCAGCCACCTCTGTCCTGTCATAGGGCCGGTGGCCTCCTCTCCCCGGAATCACATGCTACTTAATCCCATGCATTTTTGTAGCTTAAACCACAGGTGGTATTGTTTTACGTGTTTTATGTAAATGATGTCATTTGTATACTGTCAATGACACATTCATTCACAACTAAGCGTTTTCTTTCAACCTTGTTAATGGGACTTACCTGCGTTGATACATGTAGGTCCGGTTTAATCACTTTAATTACTGTAAATATTGTAGTATATGAAACTTTCACCATTCACCCATTCTCTTGTTGAACTGTGTGTGTGTGTGTGTGTGTGTGTGTGCACGTGCACGTGGTATTAACAACCATGCCTGTGAGGCACCTGGGTGGCCCAAGTCCTCTGAGCATCCGATTTCAGCCCAAGTCATGATTTCACAGTTTGTGAGTTCGAGCCCCACATCGGGCTCAGAGCCTCAGCCTCTCAGAGACGCCCCCACGGGCTGCTGCAGGGAGGGAGGCCTCTCGCCCCTCACCCCCCACGGGGCACCGACGACGCACACACCTTGGCCCCTGCCTGGGTTCTGTCTGCGGGTGAGCCGGTGCAGAGCCCCCCAACCCTACGGGCATCTGGCCAGGCGGGAAAGGCTTTGCCTCTACTCAGAGTGCACTTCCCTAAGCAGGGATGAGACGACAGGTGTGGTGGGAAGAAATGGTGGTCACTGGGAGTGTTCAGGGCACAGAAGAAACCGACAGAGCTGGCCAGCGGAAAGAGACATCCTAGAGGGAGTTGAAAAGGGCCGCTGGGAATTTCTTAAATGCCAAGCTTTTAAAACGTCAACCTTTACTCGGGAGAGCGGATACACTGTGAAAGTTTCGTATAATGGAATATTACCCCGCAGTAAAAATGACTGAACCCCAAGTACATGCATCAGCTCAGGTAAATCCCATAAGCAATGCCGCCTGCAAACGCTTCTTGCACAAGAAGGCTCACAGTCTGATATCACTGCTGTCAGATCTGAACCCGAAGCAGACAGCGCCCCCCCTTTGCAGAGGGAAACAGGTCAGGTGAGGGGCTGGAGGGAACCTCCAGCTGGACCAGTGGGTTTAAACTGTGTTCGGAGGAGCCTCAGGACTTCCGTGGGGTGGGGTGGACTGGGGGCCGGGGCGTCAGGCTCCCCCCACCCGGTGATTTCAGGCACGGTGGCCCCTCTCTTATAAGGGACTCACTTGGCCTCTGTTTCAGCCCTCCCTCCCCCCGACTGTGACCTCTCTTCAGGATAAAGATAAGGATTCTCCACCCATGGGGTGGCAGCGAGGGTTCCTCAGGCTGGTCCTTGGAGAGCTGAGCACTGTGCCCGCACACGGTGCCGACCCAATTCATGTGGGCTGTTTTATGACCACTTCTGTATCTGATTTATAGATTAGCTTTCGCGTGAGTTTCACTTTGAGCCAAAACGTTCTCCGGCTTAAACAAAACGTTTGGAAACTCCTGACCTTGTGCAGCCTTTCAAGGGCAGGCGAAGGCACAGAAGCGAGAGGTGTGCCGTGATTCACGCAGGCCCCCGGCCCATCCGTGGACCCTGTGGCTTCTGGCCAGTCACTTCACTTCTCGGGGCCTGGGCTCCCGTGGACAATCCGTGGTTCTTGCAGTGCTGGTGTTCCTCAGAACGTCTTCTCCTCTTCGGGGATCTCAGAACCAGGGAAGGCAAGGTGGAAGGGGGGAGTGAGGGAGCCAGAGACACAGAGCGTGGACTGGGAGAACAGACCCCCCCGGGACTCCAAGGCCAATGCCCTGGAGCAAAGCGGCCTTGCTTACCACTAGTGGGGTCCTCGAGGAGCCCTGGCGCATAGGACCCAGCACATTCCCCCGCCTGGGGGAAATGCGCACAGAGGCCACGGCTGCAGCCATTCCCATTACGCCCTCACCTCAGGCGGCTTCATGGTGTCAGGCAGGTGCTGGCCCAACAGAGGAGCACAGACTCGAAACAGCATCATCGGTTTTGGCCACGGCCTTTCCTTCAACTGCTTCCTTATTCAACAAACAAGTATTTACCATGTTGGCCACTGTTCCAGGTTCTGGAAGAGAGCAGTGAACCAAACACACATAGAGCCCTGTTTCCCTGAAGCTTACACATCACAAGCTCAGGTAGTCCTAAGGGCCAAGGAGAAAAATGAGGCAAGGGAAGGGGTGGGAAGCACAGAGGGGAGGGGCAGGGGCGATATCGGAGGGGGAGGCCAGAATGGGTCTCATGGACAAGGGGGCATTTGAGTAAAGGTATAAAGGAGGGAGGGAGCCATGCAGACATGTGGGGGAAGAGCAGGCAGAGGGCACAGCAAGTGCAAAGGCCCTGAGGCAGGCACTTGCCTGGCCTGCGTGAGGAACACTGAGGTGGCCAGCATGGCTGGAACAGTGTGAATGGACTTGAGGGCTGCAGCAGAAGAGGTCCGGAGTTCACATGGGGCCTGGTGAGCCACGGAGTAAACACTCCAGCTCCTCTTCCACACCAAAGGGAATCGTGGAGGCAACTTGGGCAGGCAATCGTGATCGTCAAAATCCCAAATTGCGAGCAGACGTGGCTGTTTTGTTTTCCTTTTTGCTAATTTGATTCAATCAAACCGAACCCAACCAGTGTGAAAAGGGATTTGTGGGGCGCCCGGGTGGCCCAGTCGGTGAAGCGGCCGACTTCGGCTCAGGTCGTGATCTCGCGGTCCGTGAGTTCGAGCCCCGCGTCGGGCTCTGTGCTCACAGCTCGGAGCCTGGAGCCTGTTTCAGATTCTGTGTCTCCCTCTCTCTCTGACCCTCCCCCATTCATGTTCCGTCTCTCTCTGTCTCAAAAATAAATAAACGTTAAAAAAAATTTTTTTTAATTTAAAAAAAAAGAAAGAATAGGGATTTGTTTTAAAGAATTGGCTCACACAGTTACAGAGGCCAAGTCCCAAGATCTGCAGGGTAAGTCAGGGCCAGCTGGAGGCCCAGGAGAGCTGGTGATGTAGTCCCAGTGGAGACGCCTGCAGCCTGGGACCCAGGAGGAGCCTGTGTTTCCATTCCTCCTTTTCAGGAAGGTGAGAGGAGTTCCCTCCTCCTTGGCAAGTGGAGGGGTCGACCTTTTTGTTGTATTCAGGCCTTCCACTGATTGGACGAGGCCCACCCGTGTTAGAAGAACAGAGCCAGCCACACAGGCGTTTAACCTGCGCAGTCATACTTGGAAGGTTCCGTATTTGGCTCGCTGCTCTGCTGTCATCATCGTGAAATTCTTAGTTTTTAAACACCTTTTCATTGGGACTGCACGCCACAAACTGTGTAGCGAGTCCCAAACAGGGATAACTTGAACCTCTTCCCAGGGTTCTTCTGAGGCGTAGGTGGGACGACGCAGGTGAAGCACTCGGCCCCTTGCCCGACACGCAGCACGTGCATCGTAAGCGTGGTGTCGTCACTACCTTCCGGCACGTACAAGCCCCGCCCAGGGCCTCCCGGGGCCGCGGAGATGAACGTCGAGCCTGCCCCACGGGAGTTCATGGTCCAGGTGGATCGCAGCGTGAGATGCCACAACGGGGAGACCGAGGCACGCCTCCTAGTTCCTCGTCCTTGTTGGAAGCTGGGGAGGTTGGAAGGGGCCTGGGAGGGAGGGATGTGATGAGAAAGAGTGGGGGGGTGGTGGTCCCGGGAGCTGAAGAAAGGGCTGTGCGGAGAGAGGGGAGCACCGGGCAGAGGGCCGGGGACCCCAGAGCTGGCTGTGTGTCTCCTGAGCCGGCCCCGTCTCTCTGAGCCCCACGTCCCCACCAAGCAAATGGGGGAAATGACACAGAGGAGGAGACGTGTCAAAATGCACACCAAATGATACCTGGTGGAGGGGAGAGGCTATGGTCCAACCCGGAGGAGAGGGCAGGGGTCTTCTGGGGACGCGTGGAGATCAGACGCCCCCTCTGGGCTTGACGCTCACCGGCAGAGAGGTCCCAGCTTAGCTCTCTGGCCCCCGGAGCCCACCCACCCCCACCCACACACCTTTCTCCCCAAAGAGCTCAGAAGGACCCCTTTAAATGCCAGAAGGGGCCATACCACTTGCCTCTGCACGACACCCTGGGCTCCTGCACTTTGTGACTGAAATGCTCGGTCCCAATATGCTCCCTTCCCTCCACCCCCGAACCTCCCCTCCCACTGCTGGCCCCTCCGTTGCCAGCACTAGGGACACACTGGATTCTTCTGCACATTGAGCCTCTAGCTTGTACCATCTCAGGGCCTTTGCCCCTGCCGTTCCCTCTGGCTGGACCAGTTCCCCCACTGGGGTATCTCCCCTCCATGGCTTCCTCGTCCACTTCAATCAGTTGTAGTTCAGCCGCCCCTCCTCAGACAGGCCTCCCCTGACCCCACCCCTCCCCCACCACAAATTTCATGGCTACCACTCACTTTTCCCCTCGTATCGTCATCACGGCCTGCGTCCTGGCATATGATACTTCTCTTGTTTATTTTCTGCCTCCCCACCAGAATACAAGCCCCACGGAGGCGAGAACTTTTATTTTGCTCATGGTGTCTTATATCCCTAACACCGAAGATCATTCCTGGCACGGGGTAGGCACTGAAATGTTTCACAGGTATAGAAGCTGAGGTTCAAGGAGATCATGTGCTTTGCCCGGAACCCACAGTGCTGGTCCTGACACTGGTCCCTGGGCCGTGGTGCGATGGCAGAGCAGCCACGTCATTCCAGGACCAGTGGAAGGCCAAACTCCAGCACAATGATTGTGGGCAAGTCGGCTAACCCCGCTGGGCCTCAGTTTAGTACAGCACGGGAAATAATTTCTCCTTCATGTCCCCCATCCCCGCCTGAATCCCACTTTTTGGGCAAGAAAACGGTCTCGGTTGAGTCTCTGGATGGTCCTGGGCCTTAGTTTCCCCATCTGTCTGATTTCCAGATCCTCGCGTCCCAAGCGTCCTGGAGACGTGGTCATGCGCAGTTCCCCTGTAGAACACCAGGGGGCAGCCTTTCCCCATCGAAGAGGCCAGCGGCTCTAATTCCCTCCATCAGTGCATCCCTCTTAGCTGAACCCATCCTGGTCAGAGGGGCCCCGCCTGGCTTATGAATCGACGATTGTGCCCAGCTTGGGGCAGGCGTCCACATAAAGGGCCCATTGTCTGCACTGAGGCCTTTTGTTCTAGCGGTGGCCCAGGGAAAATGGGATTGGGCTGGGGGCCCAGTGGTTCTCTGGTGGCCACTGTGGGGGGGTGGGGGGTGGAAGGACCCCGGCAAGTCCCTCTCTCCTGTCCCCACCATTGCCGTTCCCACCAGCTTTGACAGGTGGCGCATCTCACCTGTGGCCTTGGCTCTGCCTGGCCCCTACAGCCCAGGCCAGCCTTCCCACACCCCGCCCCACCCCCACCCCCGCCCCGAGCATCCTGAGTTTCTTTTCTCTGGGTCTCGGTCTCTGGGCTTCATCTGGTTACTTTATCCAACCCTCCTTAATCCAGCTGGACTTTGTGGGCAAGTGCTGTGAGCTGGGGTTTTAGTTGGGGTTCGGGCTCCATTTCCTTTTCCCATCCACTAAAGATGGGGCAGGGCTCACGGACATATTCTTGGTAAGCACAGGCTTCAGGCCCTCTGTGAATGTGGAATCAGAGACTCTGCACAGCCCCTGGCCAAGCTGGTCCCTAGGGCAACCTCGTCTTAGCTCTCCTGACTCACTGTAGCCCATTGGCCCCCCTCCATGCCCCCCAACAAACCAGCTACTCTCCACCTCAGGACCTTTGCACCTGCTGTTCCCTCTGCCCAGTGCTGTCTACTGACTGGCCTTTTAGCCTCCTGCTGTTTCCTTCCTACCAGATTCCACCTGTCCTCATTGCCCCCAGGGCTCTTGTCAGCAGCTCCCAGGCTGGGCGTCGAATCTGACACTGCCTGGGACTAGAAGCCATTTGTCCTTGCTTGCGAAGGTGGGTTTAGTTCCACTGGCGAAATCACAGCGGCCTGTCCTGCGCTCCCCATCTTCCCGGTTGGCCTCCATCAACAGACACTGCTGACGGGAGCCTGGGCATCAGCAACGCCATCCCAGGAGGAAGAGTGCCCAGTGCAGCCCAGTGGGGCTCCATCTTGAGCATCAGCCCTGGGCCCGGCTCAAAAAATAAGTCTGGGCCTGGAAGAAATCGGGCTCCGAGCCCCCCAGTGAAGCTTTATCTGCCTTGTAACCAAACCCACCAGACTTGAGAGGCAGCACCAGAGTCTGAAGCAAAGGCACCCTGCTGGGCCTCAGTTTCCCATCGGTGAAGTGGAAGACGATAGCCTCTGCATTCCGGGCCCAGGCAATCGCCTCTGCTGAAGACCCGGGCCGTGTCGGTGGGGGTGGAGGGGGGGGGACCCAGGACACTAGATCGCGTAGCACGAGGCAGCCAGGAGTCTGAGCCACTTCCTCGGCTCCGCTCGCACTGAAAATAGTGTGGACAAGGGTGCCGGCGTCCTGAGCCTGTCCAGGCAGCGGCTGCCTGGGCCTTACCGGGTTCCACGTCCTCTAAGGCCCCCCCAAGGCCATCTGGGGCCCCACGGCCCTTGTCACCACACAGCGGGAATCACTGCATTTCCTCTTTAGGGGAAGCGTCTATAGTGAGCCTCCAGCGCCTTTTGAAAACGGGGGGGGGGGGGGGGGGGGGGGGGGGGGGGGGGAGTAGGAAGCAAATAGTTATCTTCCTTTATTATCCTTTGTTTCCTGCCTCCTGGTCTTTGTCCTGAAAACCCGTGGAAGCATCTCCTGCCTCAGCCCCGGGGGGCAAGATCGCACCAAAGGAGAGGGGGACAGGGGACGGGGCTGTTTGTGGGGTGGTTCTGCTGAAGTCCACCTGCCCCACGGGCTGTGCCTGAACACGCCCTCCCCCCTCCTCGGGGAGGGTCCCTTCCCTCGCTCCCCCAGCAGACTGGTTTGGATGAACCCAGGTTTAAAACCCAGCTGGCACTGGCCGTGAGCCACTCTGCGCCTCAGTTTCCTCTGCTTTTGGGTGAGGACAGAAAGCACTTCATTCTTCAGGAAGGGGTTGGGGCCAGAGCTCCATGCAGCCTCTGATGGGCTCAGCTGGGGTTCTCATAAGGGGCCATATATATAATAAAATTTTTTTAAACTTAATATATATTGTTTTTAAAATTTTTATTTATTTTTGAGAGACAGAGCATGCACAAGGGAGGAGCAGAGAGAGAGGGAGAGAGAGAGAGAACCCCCCGAGTTGGGTGTGGAGCCTGACACGGGGCTTGAGCCCACGAACCGCAAGATCACAACCTGAGCCGAAATCAAGAACCAGACGCTCGACTGACCGAGCCACCCAGGCACCCTGGGGCTGTATATTTTATCAGCAGAAAAAGTGTGGCCCGTGAGTAGGTAACAAACGTCACCTGGCCTGGCTGTCTTATCTGGCCTTTTTGCCAGAGAAGAAGTGACAATTCGTGCTGGGCGAAGGAAGGTTTAACTTTCCAGGACTACCGGTCCCATGGAAACTAAAGCACACTCTTCACTGAGGGACAAGGCTTGATTGCTAAACTATTTCATACAGGTGTTTAAAAATATAAAAATGCAAAAAATATATATACACACAGAAATGCCTACAGAAATAACACTCCTCCGTGCTGAGCTGTCTTCACAAGCCACTTTGGTGGGACTCCCTAAGTCTTAGGGCATCTCCCGAAGTCCTAAAACCACAGGCCGAGCCCGGTTTTCCACCCCCTGGAAGTGCCTGCTGGCTGGAGGGCTGGGTCTACACTGGCACTCCATGAGGCACTGTGGGGGACGAGGACAGGAGGGTCCCTGAGCTGTAGGGCGGGGCCACAGACCACCGCCCTCGGGCCCCACACCCACTGCCCCCTGCTCCCCAAGAAACCACAGAGCGGCCATGTCTTTCCAGGATCCCTGGAAGGCTGTTCCTTTCCAGCCAGTGACAGACTCAGGGACGCCCCTCCTCATGTCCCAGTGCTATGCCCTGTGGCTTGCGTGTCCAGGGAATAGGTCAAGCACAGACCTCTGGCTCCCGAGGGCTCCCCCAACCCCTCCTTCTGGCTGGAGGTCAGAGAGGCTGATGGAGGGGCCAGCAGCCGCCAGCCCCACATTCCTGCCTAAGAGCAGCACCCTCTGTCCCAGTCTGTCCCCGCAAGTCCCTTTGTCCCTGGGAACCCAGCCGTGGCCTCCACGAGTCTTCCCCGGCCCCGAGAGCCCACGGGAAGACCGGTCCCCCCAGCATCGTTCCAGGTAGCGGCTCAGAGCCAACAACAGAAGGACGCTGGGTAGCTCCAAGGTGAGCGTGGGGGCCGGGGGCTGGGACTCCCGTGGGTCCCCTTTGGGGCCTGCCAGGGGGTGACTCAGCTTCCACCCACACTCCTTCCGTGGGTAACCTCCACAGATGGAGATTTTGTGTGGCCCACGGGCCCACCTCTTTGCGGAGTGGGAGGTCGCTGAGACGACCAGGCCACCACCCAGGGGGAGGCAGTTTTCCCAGATGGAAACGTTCGCGGCGAAGCCCTGCCCGCCGGCCCCGGAGAAGGGCTCAGAATGAGTCGGCTCCCACTCAGCTCGCAGTGGACGCAAAGTGTGCTCACCACAGAGTCCGGGACGTGGCCTGGGCCCGTGTGCAGGTGGCCTCCCCATGGACTGGGGACTGCCCGAGGTTAGGATGTGCTCCGCGGGACAGCTTTCTGCTTCCCTGGGTGAGCCAGTGGTGCTGCTGACTCGAGGCCACAGACACAAAACGGCCCCTTTAAGGTCTCGTCACCGGTGCCGTTGAACCTGGAGGCAGCTCAGGCTTGGGTGACTTCCCTCCTCTGCTTCCACACCTCCTGAGGCCCGGCCCTACGCCAGCCCCCCGCCTCCCCCTCAGCCTCCTTTCCCGAGGCTCTCCTGCCTCCCCCCTGCTTCCTCGGCACACCCGGCAACTGAGAACGAGAGCCTTTCTGCACAGCCCCTCGGTCCCCGGCCGTGGACGGGCAGCCCAGGGAGCGCTGGCAGAAACCGGACCAGAACAAGCCTCTGAGGCAACCGGGCAGCGAGCAGGAGATGGAGCCTCGGCCGTTGACCTTGAGACTAACGTGGAGGTCACTTGCCGGGAAGGAAGAGAAAGAGGGTGTTAGCTAGAAGTCTGAATTGCTGAGGGTGCAGGGTGAGATGAAGGAGCGGGGCTTTTACCCTTCCCTCCCGGCTCCCCCTCCCTTCCCCCATCACCATGCCCCCTTCACCCTCCCTCCCCCTCCCTGC
>NC_064818.1:76754981-76809492 GCF_023721935.1 Panthera uncia | reverse complement strand
ACGGGGGAGGGAGGGCGAAGGGGGCAGGGTGATGGGGGAGGGGAGGGTGAGCAGGGAGGGGGAGGGAGGGTGAAGGGGGCATGGTGATGGGGGAAGGGAGGGGGAGCCGGGAGGGAAGGGTAAAAGCCCCGCTCCTTCATCTCACCCTGCACCCTCAGCAATTCAGACTTCTAGCTAACACCCTCCCCTCCCCCATCACCCTGCCCCCTTCGCCCTCCCTCCCCCGTCCCTGCTCACCCTCCCTTTCCCCCATCACCTTGCCCTCTTCGCCCTCCCTCCCCCTCCCTGTTCATCCTCCCCCCATCACCCTGCCCCTTTCGCCCTCCCTCCCCCCTCCCTGCTCACCCTCCCCTTCCCCCATCACCTTCTTCCTCCCCAGCCAGGTGTCTAATTGGGGAACAAAGGGTTATAGCCCCGGGTGAATACTCCAGAGTCAAGACCCAAGGTGGCAGGGCATTGTCCCACAGGACAAACACTCAGGGGGTAAGCCACCCTAGGGTGAGGCAACGCATGTGCTAACGCTGTGGTCCAAACCCCTGTGGTCTACACTTGCCTGCTGAGCATCCCTGAGTGAAGTCCAGATCGTTTATCTGTGGAAAGGATGTGGCAAATGGCATCTATCTATCACCGGAACTGTGGAAAGTCTCCGGTAGGCGAAGGCCGCACTGTCTACCTGGCCCGCGATTAGTGTTCAACGAATGTCAGAAGCTGTCTTTATCGCTTTAGCCCCTTTGAAATCTTGTTCACAACAACTGGAAAACTGTGGAACAGTCGGTGCGTAAATCCAGACACGCTTTGCCGGCTCTGAATGCACCCCATGAATCACGCTGGCTCTTGTTCAAAGCCCTTGACCTTGCATCAGTCAGGGGTGCGGTACAGCGGGGGAACCTTGTGCCCTAGAACCCCACAGACTTTGTGTCTTGCTGCCACCGCTCCCGGCTCTATGGTCGTGGGCGGGTTTGCTGTGTCTGTTTCGGCCCCGTTGTGTCCCCAGTGCCCAGGACAGTATCTGACGCACGAGGCGCTCAATACATGTTTATTAGTTGAACTTAAGTTACTTAACATCGTGGAGTCTCCATTTCTGCAACCTCAAAGGGGGACTGTAACAGAACCTGCCTCAAGGGGGCAAGTGCAAGAACTAGATGAGATGATGCAGGAATAGTGAGTCCATAGCATGCAGCCTAGAGAAAGCTACCGGCAGGAAGGGACTTGTAACCAAGGGACAGTTCACGCTGGGCATGCGTGTGGCTCTCAGGTCACCAGAATTCTCAGGCACAGCAACCCTCACTTATCCAGGGGTTATGCTGCTTGTTTGCAAAGCACAAGAATTTTAACTCTCCATCTAAACCTCTGGACATGTACCTGTTAAAACAAAATCCAGCAAATCTTGGCAAAAAAACAAACAAACCAACCCTGAGCATGTCAGTGAGAATGTACAGGCAACTTCGGATTGATTCTTGGGCCCTGGAGGGCACACAGCCCGCTGGCCGGGGAGAGGCCCCAGCAGCGGGATGGCTTTGCGGCATTCACTGAGGGTCCCCGCTCAGGCGCCTGGCGTGGCTGCGGCTTTCGTCCTCCTAACAGATAGTTTAGGAAAAGCGAACAAGTCTGGAACTGAGTTCTCTCCGCCGGTACTGAAATTGCCCTCGGAAACTTTCCACGGGCTGCTAAGCCAAGTGATAGAAAGAAAATTGAGGGTTTATATATTTTTTAAATAAAGGAATTCTAATTCCAATAAAAAAAAATAATGCCCTTCCATGGCCAATTGCCATTCCCTTGCTTTCTTCTTCTCTTTTTAATAAAAATTTTTATTGTGCACATTAGGTTAAGCAGACCTGAGCACAGCCTCTCTCGGAGGATCGGAGTCACTCAAGGGGAACCGCGCGGGCTCATG
Source organism: Panthera uncia (assembly GCF_023721935.1). Classification (NCBI taxonomy): domain Eukaryota; kingdom Metazoa; phylum Chordata; class Mammalia; order Carnivora; family Felidae; genus Panthera; species Panthera uncia. The sequence continues at coordinate 76,807,598 of NC_064818.1, read as the reverse complement.
CCTGGATTTTGAATCAGGCGGCCCCTGGGGAAGGAGACAGATTACACGCACACTCTCCGGGGAGCGACTGGGCAGGTCTGCTGATCAGAGCTCGGGGGAGGGCATTTATTCCCCCTGAAGAAACTAAAAATCTTATTCACGCTTTTTAACATGAAGGATTCTGGTTTTAATAAGATAGAGGCCATTACGTGCATGCCCCCCCCCCCCCCGCCAGTCTCAGATTGAATTCCCAAGATCCAGTGCCTGGAAGAAGTTGGAGGGATGGGGAGTGGGTCTGCGAGATGCCGTCTGGATGCACTTTTCGTGGGAACATCCTCTCTGCATGAGTCAGACAGGTGTGGGTCTCATCCTGCCACTGCTGCTTTTTGTAAGACCTCAGGCGAATTAGTTAACATCTCTGCGTCTCAGTTTCATTACATGTCAAATGCGGAGCAGTCACACCTGCCTCTGATCTTGAGAAGATCAGAGCATATGATATGTGTGTAAAGGTCTTAGCCAAGCTGGACCAGCGCATGCTCAATATGTGGTCGTTTTAATAAGATTATATGATGATGGTGATGAGGAAGGTGACGCTTTAGAATACTGTCAGTAATGAGCGCATCCTTCCATGCTGCCAGATGGGGGCAGGTAAGCTCCCAGGGTTTATTGGCCAGCTAACAGTACATAACAACCAACCCCAGGGGCGCCTGGGTGGCTCAGTTCGTTATGTGGCCGACTTCGGCTCAGGTCGTGATCTCCCGGCTTGTGAGTTCGAGCCCCGTGTTGGGCTCGGTGCTGACAGTTCACAGCCTGGAGCCTGCTTCGGATTCCGTGTCTCCCTCTCTCTCTGCCCCTCCTCCACTTGCACTCTATCTGTCTCTCAAAGATATTTTAAAAAATAATAATAATAAAAAAACCCTCCGAGGCTTAACATGACAATCCTTTTTTATTTACAGCTCATGAATCAAGGCTGGGGATTGGCTGATCTCAGCTGGCCTTAGCCGGTTTGGGCAGAGTTTGGTCACGAATCTGGGAGTCATCGGCTGCTGGTTGATCTAGGCTGGCCTCGTCTGGGGCTACCGTGGCATGCCAGGAGTGCAAGAGAGATCAAATAGAAACATGCGAGTCCCCTTAGGACTAGGTTTAGGACCAGTTTGCCATCATACCAGCCACGGGCTACTGACCAAATCAAGCCCCAGATTCAAGGGGGTGGATAGATAGACTCCACCTCTTTAGTGGGAGAAACTGCCATGTCACGGAGCAATGAGGGTGGACATGGAAAGACACCAAGAATGGGACCCCCTATGTAGCCAGCCTGTCCCCGATGCTTTCTGGGCCTCGGTAAAAATGATGAGGATAGCCTGGGAAAAGTTGGCCTTGTAGGAATCAGTCATGAAGGGACCACAGCGAGGGCCTGTCTGCTATTAGCCTCTGCACCCTTAGAGGGGGCCCTTCCTGGGGCCCCCGGACGCCTCTGGGGCAGCCCAGAGGACTCCAGCTGCACACGGGGTAGAACTGTGGCTGAACCAGAGAGCTGGGTGCAGGCCGAGAACCCTCAGTCTCCCTCCACCCCTAGAGCCTTCAGCCAGCGTCTTTGTTCTGCTGGAGGTGAGGACAGAGTCAGCAGCCCCAAGGACAGGAGGAGTGGCTCCAGATGCCCGAATGTAGTCACACCGACCGGCACTGAAGTCCTTTCTCTCCGGACCTCCATCTCTGCCTCCACACACCGACAGAACCTCTGCCGGGGCCCTCACACAGTGTCATTCGAGGGGCCAACAGCCTGGCTCCCCCTGTCTACCAGTCCTCCCCTTGTCGGGCTGCACAGCCTGCTTCTCTGGTGGTTCATGTCCAAGGACGGCACTCCTTCCCAGGGACTGTAAGTGACAACCCCAGAGCCTGCTTGTGTACGGACTGACCTTTGTCCATTGTCATAACCAAAGCGGTCGCTCTGCAGAAGCAGGATGGCTGGCTCATGCGGGTCCTGGGGACTTGAAGGGACAAAAATGGTGGCTAACACTAAAAGCAATTGAGGGAGGATGAGGGCCGCGGGGCGGGACACATGGGGGACTGGCTGCGGCTCTGCCATGCCAGGGGGAGGAGGTATGTGCCGCGCTGGGGGCCTTCCAGGTTCTTATCTTAGAGTCAGGTGAGCCCCGGAATCGGGCCTCAGCCACCAGTCACATGCTGTGTGACACGGACAGGTCGCTTTTCCCTGGGCCGCACACCTGAAAATGAGGAGCGTCACCGTCTCATCACCTCTTAGAGCTGGCGGAAGGACTGAAGGACAGAATGAGCACACAGCTCTGGGCACAGCACCAGGCACAGAGGAAGCACCCCCAGGATAGTAGATAATACCAATGCCAACCAAAGATGCGATAAAGACACAAGAGCCTCCTGGGACCGTCTTGTTTACTTGGAACAGCTCAGTGTGTTCTGTAGGCCTGCTCTTCGGGAGATCTTTCTTTCTTTTCTTTTTTTTTTTTTTTTTGAGAGATAGAGACAGAGACAGAGAGAGAGACAGAGCATGAGCAGCGGGAGAGAGGGAGACACAGAATAGGAAGCAGACTCCAGGCTCCGAGCTGTCAGCACAGAGCCCGACGCGGGGTTCGAACTCACGAACTGCGAGATCATGACCTTGGCCAGAGTCGGACGCTCAGCCGACAGAGCCACCCAGGCACCCCTGGGGTCTTTCTTAAATTTTGTTTCTGTGCTTGCCCCTGGACCAACTCTCTGCACAGGAGCCAGAAAGACCTAACAAAAGGGAGAGACTTATCTTGTTCTCTTGTTCTAGATGCTGAGGGTGATGCGTAGCCCGCAGGAGACTGAGAGCCAGATACGTAAGTCTGTAACATGAGGCTGTACATTGCAAAGGTATAATCTCATCTAATCTCGTAAGGATCCTCCAGGCCAGAGGATATGATAAACCCATTCTACAGACGGAGACAGTGAGGCTCAAGGAGCTGAATGAAGCAGCTTGCCTGGAGCCACACAGCCGGTGGAACCGAGACTGGAATATGGTCCCCCGGCCTGGGTCCAGTCCTCCTTCCCAGTGCCTCCCAGCTGTGGGAGGAGTGCTGGGAGGTGGCTTGAGCCACACCTGCCCTCCAGGGGATGAAACCAGGTATCTTTCCAGGGTTGTCCACTCTCAAGACAGGAGGACTTTGGGTGGCCGCTTTCTCAGGACCCAGGAAATCAGGATGAGAGCAGGTGGTTATAGACAATGCCCTGGACATTCCCAATGAGCTCGTTCCATGGGGACTGTCACGGTCCCGGGAGCTAATGACGGGGCCAGGCTGGAAGACCCACACTACGCTGCACCGCTCGGCACCCACCATAAATCACGCGCTTTGTCCTACGGGCATTTCCATTTTCACAAATTCTGAAATTCAAACACGACTTTTCTCTTACCTGGAGCAGATGTTAATTTGCAATGCAGAAGCCTCCATTTGTCGATGATTTTCCATTATCCTTATAATTGCCCCCGCATATAGTGCTCGATAAAGTTATAAACCTGTCCTGTGGGAACACCAAGTCAATAACAGGGTTATTGATTAGGTGGTGAAAACGGTCTCTGGCGCTCTCAGGTCGGGGCGGCCCGCCTGCTGCCCATTAGAAGGCTCACTGGGGAGTCATGGAAACGGGGCCACAGGGCAGCTCTGCCCGCGCCCGGGGTCTCCTTGGATCCACGTGCAGAGCTAGGGAGGGCAGTGACCCCCAGATGGCAGGTTTTTACTAGAAATGAACAGGGGACATGCGGACACCAGGGGGCTTTTCCAGGCGTCTGGAAGCACCTAGAAAGTGCTTCAGGCCATTTTGTCGAGTGAGTCAACCTGAGTTGTTGGGCAAAGACAATCCACCTGGGCTTGAATCCACTCCTGTACTACTCTCCAGCCGTGTGCCTTTGGGCAAGTCACTTGTCTCCCCAAACCTGGGGCTCCTTGTACGAAGAACAGAGGTGATAACAAACCTTTGCTTGCCTCCCAGGAGGGCTGGGAGGGTGAAACGGGTTAAAGAAACCAACCAAGTAAAGGGCTAAACCCACGGCCAGACACTCAATATCACCGAATCAGTCCAGCTGTTCCTGCTCTCCGAAACCCTGAATTTTCCACTACAGCTTTAAGTTGTCTGTCCCTCTGATGGGAGAGGCCAGTAACTGACATTTTAACTAACATTTACTGAGAACTTTCCACGGGGCAGGCGTTGTGCTGGGCACCGCAGAACGAAGCTGAACAAGGTGTGGTCCCTGCCGTCAAGGAGCTCCAGGTGCCTGGGGTCACGGGCAGGAAGCAGGGCACTGCCGTAGAGTATGCTCGGTGCCCCGGGACCTGGGGGACCACAAGGGGTTATGCGGTGGCAGAGATGGGGGGCTTCCGGGCAGGAATGCGTAGAACGTGTCGAGTGTCTGCTGTTTCGTTAGTAGCAGTCGTAGCATTCCCGCTGCTACGTTACAGAGACAGAACCAGGTCTTCAAGAGGCTATGTTACAGGACAAGCAAAGGAAGGGGCAAGGGTGACCAGCAATCACGCTTTGCCTGTGACTTCCGGTGTCGAAACCAGGAAAGTCCCAGGAAAACCAGCACGGGTCAGTCACCCTCCTTCGAGCTATGCCTCCGTGTGTGGTCCCCTGGCTGCACCCTGAACTGGGGCGTGGTCTCTGGTGGCCGCCCAAGGCCCATCTCGGGGCCTCTGTTCTCCACCGCTGGTCTAAGTCACACCCACTGTCTTCACACATCCTTGGAGATCCTTCCTTCATGTCAGCTCACCTGATCCTCACGCCCGCTGTGGCTGGGCGAGGGGACGCAGGGCCATCGCGGCGACTATGGGACAATGGGGGAGCTCTAACTTGTCAAGGTCACAGTGCTGGGATGGGCAGAATGGGCACATCGAGTCTGCACTCTTGCCCACTTGTCCCTTCTCTGTCTTTGGCGGGGACTTTCCACGAGCTCCATAAGGAACCCAAGCTTCCGTTTGGACTTGGGTGTGGTGCTCACTTCCGGGCTCCCCTTGAGCTGTTCACTCAGCCCTCGACTGGCACATGAGGGAGCCAATGGGATCGACGTGAGAGCTGGAGGGCGGGCCACTTGGGGTGTTGACAGAGTGACCCAAAGGAAATACACAGAAATGAGTCACACTGTGAGCTTGGTGGGAGTCAGGCCTCCTCCGGGCCCTTCTCTTCCACCTTGATTCACTGCTATGAACCATACCTCGCTCCAGGCCACACTACACATTGTGGAAGTCATACTTAGGAGTTTGCTAGAATGATAGGGATCCTTCCAGGGCACCTTGGACCCATGGCTCTCAGAATTATCCGTAGAGCAAGGGGCTCCTCTGGGACTCCCCTCTTCCCCCGCCATGAGAAGGCATCTCCATGAGCAAGTTCTAGGGATACGGGCAGGGAGGGAGGGGAAATGGCGCCCAGCCTTCTGTACCCTCCTCCACTCCCAAAAAGTGACAATTACCTCTGAACTCAGAGTCATAGGTGTCCCAGCAGGATGGGACCCTCACCGGACCATCATTTGGCAAGTGGACATTAAAGTCCTGTCTTGCCCCTTTTAGCGTCCTGATCACCTCCCAAACCATAAAGCGAAGGGGCCAAGGGCTTGAGGGTGCATGGCATTTCCCGTTTCCATCCTTCTCCCTTGAAGGTGTGCTGCTTACTTGTTACGGTCCCCAAGGAGGATTCGGCACTTTGGGCCCCAGGCAGCAGGGTACCTGCAAACTTGAGCAAGTGTCAGCATCCCTGGGTGGGGTGGGGGTGCTTACCAAGCAGATTGCCAGGCCCCGCCTCCAGGGTTTCTGAGTCAGTAGGTCGGGGTGGGGGCCAAGTTTCCCAGTGACGCTGATGTGGTTGATTACGCACTGGACTTCGAGAATCACGCATCTAGTCAATCCATGACAAATTTCCTCCCCTAACTTTCCTCAGTCAACAAGGACCCAGTGGGAGCATGAGCAGGGTTATAGGAGATAACGGAGGGAAAGGGCATCTTCGCACATCTGGTGCTTGTACAGAGTCTCAGCCTCCGTGAAAGTCCCTTCCTTCCTGGGTCCTGAAGGCTCTCTTCTCACAACCAAGTCGTAAAGTGGGTCAAAGTTATTCTTTGTCCAACGTTCAATGTTAGTGGATGGAGGGTGGCTGAGAGGCCCTCGAACCCCAGGCTCATGGCCACGCACAGAGGACCGTGAGGTCCTACAAAGATGGCCGGTGAATTCATGCAAGGCCGCACACGCCAGACGGGCTCTCCAAGGCTCCTCCCTCAGAGTCCTCCCCTGGGACCCGCCGGCAGAAACGGCTATCGGCAAACACCATCTTTTCACGACGGCCAGCGTGGGGGTTAAACCTTGCTGAGAAAGCTCCCACCTCCGCACCTCCGCTCCTCTTCGGTTTCCTTTCTCTTGCCTGCTCCCACCCTCCCCCAGTCCCGCTTTCTCTCCCAGTGCCAGTTTAATAAGCCGGTATCAAAAGCATCTAGGCCTGGAGCTTTCAGAGATTTAAGACTTTTAAATGTGAAGCACCTCATTATATCCGACTATTTTCAATAAAAAAAAAGACCTGATAAGCCATTGATATGACACCAGTTATCAGTGGGACTTGTTTGACGTCGATTTGAAATGTGCACTGCTTGCTTTTTGGGGGTAATGGAATCAAACGCTTAGAACCGCGCGGTGCTGGTAGATCGTTTTTCAGGTAAGAACATTAAAATGGAGAAGGACCCTGTTTGGGGGTTTATAAAAAGAAAGTACTATTGTATAGTATGGCCATGTAACAGTGGCTACATGGACAATTGACTTCCTTCCTATTAATCAACTACAATGTTTACCTTCTTATTCCAACCATTTCTAAACCATTAAAACTAAGAGGATTAGCATCGCATTTCTGCCAGGGTGTACTTTTATTTCAGCAAATACTACTTTCGCCCTCGGAGGAGATTAAAGGGCATGAAAGAAATGGTTTCTTTATCAGGCGCACTGTGTCACACAGGTTAAAAAAAATAAAATAAAAAGTTACCTGGGTTTAAAAGAATCTAGTGTCCTTGTCCAGCAGAAGCCAATCGCCGAAAGAGTTAAATTTCAGGACAAACCACATAAATTGTGAAGACTAACCCAGTGTCAAGACTGAGCACGTCTTGCCATGTAAATAGTGCTGATGAGGGGATCGTTTAGGAACCAGCAGAAAAGTGATTACCTTCACTCTGATTAGATTTGAAAGAGCCATATGTCTCTAACGGAGCTGTTAAAAATATGTAAACATTACAGTTTGAATATGATGAGTTGTTCTTAGGTGGATTTGCCTATAAATGGAAATCCTGAATGTTTAAGAGGCACTGTGCCTCCCTTCCTCCTTTTAGAAATGCTTGAATTTTGCATAAAGACAACTTGCCAAATGCATCCTTTCACTGTCCCCTTCTCAAAAGCACATATTTAAAAACAAGCATTCTCTGTCTTAAATTTATTACTACACGGCTCATAGTTATCTCAAAGCCTAGGTCAGTGGTTTTCAAAGTGAGCTCTCTTTGCACCAGTAGCAGGAACATCGCCAGGAAACCTGTCAGAAATGCACCAGCTCAAGCCCATCCCAGACCAGCTGAATCAGAGAGTCCAAGGGCAGAAGCCAGCAAACGTCCCGCAAGGGATTCTGATGCACTCTGGACGTTGAGAACCACTGGTCTGGGGCTCATGCTCCCCTGTGACCAGACAGGCTTAGAGGCAGGTGTGAACTTGCCCAAGGATCACACATCCTGTTAGTGACGGAGCCAGAGCTAAAATCAGTACAGAGTGAACAGGGACTAAAATGCAGGTGAGTCTCACTTCGACAAGAGAATAAAAATATTAATGGGCAAAAAATAAATTCACTAAATGTGTAAAAGAGGAACGGCAGGAGAATATTTGCATAATGGAGAGGTTAGCTTCAGGACGCCTTTAAATACTCGCAGCGGCTGAGCCCAGGGCTCCAATATGCAAATACGTTGATCTGCATAGAGCTGCTCATGGCCAGGTTGACATACATTGAAGTGCACGGATACAGGCAAGCACACGGTCAGTCTGCGGATGAATATCCCCATCTCAAGCACCAGCAGTCTGCATCAGAAGGCCCATATGAAAGGGTCTTGAAGAAGGTCCTGTAGGGGTTCCTGGGTGGCTCAGTCGGTTAAGCGGCTGACTCTTGGTTTGGGCTCAGGTCACGATCTCCTGGTTTGTGAGTTCCAGCCCTGTGTCAGGCTCTGCACTGACAAGGTGGAACCTGCTTGGGATTCTCTCTCTCTCTCTCTCTCTCTCTGCCCCTCCCCTGCTCATGTTCTCTCTCTCTCTTTCAAAGTAAATAAACTTAAAAAATTAAATAAAAAAAAAAGAAGGGCCTGTAACCCCTACCTCCTATCACAGGAGGGTTGAACAAGAAGATGCTTTTTACGGCATCCTCATCAATTCCGGGCATTTTCATTTTATTTTGAATCTTTACGAATTTATAGTCACTAAATGATATATCAGTTTTGCAACATCTTGTATCCTTTCTTATATAATTAACTGTGAAACAATATGTGCTTGCTGATGTCAAAATTCCAGTAACTATAGAAAACAACAAAGAAGAGAGTAAGAATCCAACATCCTACCAACCAGATGAACTCACTGTTTACAAATAACATATTTTCTTCTAACCCTTTATATATTTAAAGATATTCATGATCACATTACATATAAAATTTTGTCATTTTTTTTCGTTTAATAATAAAATGCTAACACTTTATTACATCTAAAACTCTTTGCAGGATTAAGCATTTCTGAAAAGGATAGTGATTTTGAAGACGCAGCAATAGAAACTATTCTAAATGAAACTCAGAGGTAAAAATGACTTAAAAAGATGAACAGTGAGTCTCAATTCTCACCAGTGACTTGAGAATGATGTCAAGGGGCCACACACACAAGTCACCGGAATCCTTAAAGGAAAAGAGAAAGGGGACCAAAAATATATTTGAAATAATAATGCCCAAATATTTTCAAAATTGGATTCAAACTATCAACCCACATATATAAGAAGTTCAATAAACCTCAAGCATAAGAAACATGAATAAAACTTCAAACAGATCGTGTCATACTAAAGTTGACTGAAGTCAGCAACAAATAGAAATCTTGAAAGCAGCCAGAGGAAAAAGACACAATGCACAGGGAGGAAGAAAGATAGGAATGATAGCAGGTTTCTCGTTGGAAACGATGCAAGCTAAAACACAGGGGAGCAAGATTTTTAAATTTCTAAAATTAAAAATTGACAGCCTAGAATTCCATATCCGACAAACACAATTTCAAAATTAAGGCAAAATAAAGACTCCTGAAGGTGTACAAATCCTGAAAGAATTCATCACCAACTGACCTGAACTATAAGGAATAATTAAGGAAGCCTTTTAAGCCGAAGGGAAGTGACGAAGGAGAAATTAAAAGATACTGTGATAAAGTCCCTGTGATACACACCAAATGGCGTAAGATCTCTTAAAGACAGACCGTGATAGAGTAAAGGTGTTGCACTGCGAACCCCAAACCACCTGTTAAAATAACACACCAAAGACTTGTAGCCAATGAGTTCATAAAAGAGATACAAGAAAGTCATAACAAAACACAGCTCATCCAAAACAAGGCAGAAGAAGAGGAAACAGGGAACAAAGAACAAGCAGAACAAATAAACCAAAGGCCAAATGACAGATTTATGAGATTTTACTCTTTAAAGTAATCTCTGCACCCATCGTGGGGCTTGAACTCATGAACTCGCGACTCTGAGATGGAGAGTTACGTGCTCTACTGACCTAGCCCGCCGGCTGCCCTCAAATAGCAATATGATAGATTTACTAAATGGTGTCGATAGTTACATAAATCAATGATCTAAACACCTCAGTTAAAAGGCAGGCATTGTGAAATTGGATAAAAAAGCAAGACGCAACTACATGCTGCCTGTAAGAAACATCTTTTAAATGTAAAAACACAAATGAATTAGAAATAAAAGGATGGGAAATGATATACCATAGGAACACTGATCAAAAAAAAAAAAAATAGCTGGGGCACCTGGGTGGCTCAGTCGGTTAAGTGTCTGACTTTGGCTCAGGTCATGATCTCACAGTTCATGAGTTCAAGCCCCGTGCTGGGCTCTGTGCTGACAGCTCAGAGCCTGGAGCCTGCCTTGGATTCTGTGTCTCCCTCTCTCTCTCTGCCCCTCCCCTGCTCATGCTCTCTCTCTCTCAAAATAATAATAATAATAATAAATAAAAAGAAAAGAAAAGAAAAAGCTGAGGTGGCTATATTAATATCAGACAATAGATTTCAGAGCAAAGAGGAGAGCCAGGGATGAAGACAGTTACTTCATAACGATTAAGGGATAAATTAATCAAAAGGATATAACAATCTTCAGTGGTTATTAGCTAATAGCAGAGTGTCAGAAGACATGAAATAAAAACTGATACAATTACAAGAAAAAATAGACAAGTCCACAATTATATTGGGGATTTTAACGCCTTTCTTTCAATAACTGACAGAACAAGTAAACGGAAAGTCATCAAGGCTGTGGAACGCTTGAACAAGACTGTATCTACCAAGTGACATTATACTGACTGATGTTAATAGAATATTCTACCCAACAACAGCAGAATGAAATGCACTTTTTTTGTCAAATGCACACAGAACATTTGGGGCCACAAAAAAAAAGTGTCAGTAAATTTAAGAGATTCATATTATACAAAACGTATTATCTGACCACAATAGTATTAAGTTAAAAATTAATAACAGAGGGGCTCCTGGGTGGCTCAGTCGGTTGAGCATCTGACTTCGGCTCAGGTCATGATCTCACGGTCCGTGAGTTCGAGCCCCACGTTGGGCTCTGTGCTGACAGCTCAGAACCTAGAGCCTGCCTCAGGTTCTGTGTCTCCCTCTCTCTCTGCCCCTCCCCCACTTGTGCTCTGTCTCTCTCTCTCTCTCTCTCTCTCAAAAATAAATACACATTAAAAAATATTAATAACAGAAAGAATCCCCAAATACTGGGAAACTAAATCATACAATTTCTAAGTAGCTCATGGGTCAAAGAAAATACCAAAAAGAAAATTAAGCCATATTTTGAAATAAATGAAAATGAAAACACAACATATCCAAATGTGTGGGATGTAGCTAAAGGGGAGCATGGGCATTTCAGGAGGTTAAGTGTCCAACTCTTGATTTCGGGCCATGATCTCACGGTTCACGAGATTGAGCCCCTCATCTGGCTCTGTGCTGACAGCACGGAGCCTGCTTGGGATTCTCTCTCTCCCACCCCTTTCTGCCCCTTCCCCCCCGTAAATAAACATTTAAAGAATCAATTAATTTAACTCACTATACTAAAAAAAAAAAAAAAGAGGCAATATCATAATCTCATTAATACAACAAAATCATTTGGAAAAAAGTCCAAAATGTATTCAAGGTAAAAACACTTACCAGAATAGGAACAGAAGGGAATCCCATCAACATAAGGGACATCTACATAAAAACTCAGCATCATAAGTAATCGTGAGAGATTGAGTGTTTTCCCCAAAACTGGGAACGAGACAAGGGTAATGAGTATTACCACTTTTACTCAACTTCTTTTTTTTTTTTTTTAATTTTTTTTAACGTTTATTTTTTTATTTTTGAGACAGAGAGAGACAGAGCATGAACGGGGGAGGGTCAGAGAGAGAGAGACACAGAATCTGAAACAGGCTCCAGGCTCTGAGCCGTCAGCACAGAGCCCGACGAGGGGCTCGAACTCACAGACCGTGAGATCATGACCTGAGCCGAAGTCGGCCGCTCAACCGACTGAGCCACCCAGGCGCCCCCATCTTTAATCACAGATAACATGATCGTCTATATTAAACAGTCCTATGGAACCTATAAAATGCTACTAGAACTAAAAAGTGAGGTTAGCAAGGTTATAGAATACAAGACCAAATTACAATTATCAACTGTATTTCTATTTACTAGCAATGAACAACTGGAAACTGAAATACCACTATACCTATAGCACAAAAACATGGAGAATTTGGAGATAAATCTGATGAAGATGTGCAAGACCTATACACTGAAAATATTGCCAAGAGAAATTAGAGAAGATTTAAGGGGTACCTGGGTGGCTCAGTCAGTTAAGCATCTGATTTCAGCTCGTCATGATCTCATGGTTGGTGGGTGTGAGCTCCCCATCGGGCCCTGTGCTACAGTGCAGAGCCTGCTTGAGATTCTCTCTCTTTCCTTCTCCCTCTCCCTCTGCCCCTCCCTCACTCGCATGCACGTGCTCGCTCTCTCTCAAAATAAATAAATAAACTTAAAATAAAATAAAGAAGACCTGAGGCACCTGGGTTGCTCAGTCGGTTAAGCATCCAACTTTGGCTCAGGATGGGTTTGAGCCCCATGTCAGGCTCTGTGGTGACAGCTCAGAGCCTGGAGCCTGCTTCGGATTCTGTGTTTCCCTCTCCCTCTGCCCCTCCCTCGCTTGCACTCTGTCTCTCTCTGCCTCTCAAAAATGAATAAACATTAAAAAAAAATTTTTAGGAGCGCCTGGGTGGCTCAGTAAGGTGAGCGTCCGACTTCGGCTCAGGTCATGATCTCGCGGTCCGTGGTTGAGCCCCACGTTGGGTTCTGTGCTGACAGCTCAGAGCCTGGAGCCTGTTTCAGATTCTGTGTCTCCCTCTCTCTCTGACCCTCCCCCGTTTATGCTCTGTCTCTCTCTGTCTCAAAAATAAATAAACGTTAAAAAAATTTTTTTTATTTTTTTAAATAAAATAAAGAAGATCTAAATAAATGGAGAACCATATTAAGACCACGGATCAGAAGATTCAATGAGGTTAAGATGTCTATTTTATGTCAAATTAATGTATAGATTCAATGCCACCTAAGTCCTACCTAGCAGGCTTTTCTTGTGGACATTGACAAGACAGTTCTAAAATTCATATGGAAATGCAAAAAGGCTGAGAACACAGCAAACAACTTTGAAAACAAAGAACACATTTGGAGTACTTGCCTTGCTTGGATTCAAGGCTGATGATAAACCACAGTAACCAAAATAGTGTGGATTGGTGTCAGAATAGACAAAGAGATTGATAGATCAGAACAGAGAACCCAGAAATAGACCCAGACATAAATGCTCAATTGATTTTCAACAGAGATGCAGAGACAGTTGAGTGAAGGGAAAAAAAAAAAATCTTTTGCACAAACGATGCTACAACAATCAGCTATCCATATGTGAAAATGAACTTCTTCACCTCTCACTCCATTCAAACATTAACTCAAAGAGAAGCACGTAACTAAGCGTAGGACCTAAAACTTTAAAACGTCTATTGTGACCTTGGGTTAGGCAAAAATTTCCCAGAAACAATATCACACATACCATCTAAAAGAGCAAAAATGGATACGTTAGACTGTATCTAAATTAAGAAGACCTATTCTTTAAAAGACACTTTGAAACGACAAGCCACTGTCTTGGAGAAAATATCTGGGGATCACATATCTGATAAAGGAATTGTACTGACGATACATTTTTAAAAACTCAAAAATTCAGCAACAAGAAAACACAAATCCAACACAGAGGAGGAACGAGAGATTTAAAGAGACAATTCGCCGAAGAAGATCTGTAGGTGATGGATAAATGCGTTAAAAAGATGCTTAAGTCATTAGTCCTTAAGGAAAGACAAATTAAAAAAAATAAGGACATATCACGTCTCACCTGTCAGAAGGTCTGAACTCAAAAAAACAGACCATACCAATTACCAGCAAAGATGGGGAGCCAACATACAGTGCTGGTGGGAATGTGACCACTTTGGGGAAGAGTTTGGCAGATTCCTTACAAGTTAAACATGTGGGGTACCTGGGTGGCTCAGTTGGTTAAGCATCTGGCACTTGGTTTCCGCTCAGGTCATGATGTCAGGGTTGTGGGATCAAGGCCCAAGTGGGACTCTGTATTGGGCATGGAGCCTGCTTACCATATTCTCTCTCTCTCTCTCTCTCTCTCTCTCTCTCTCTCTCTCTCTCTCTCTCTCTCTCTCTCTCTCAAAAAAAAAAAAAAAAGTTAAACATTTCCTACCATACAACCCACTCATTCCATTCTGAGGTATTCATCCAAAAGAAATGTAAACCTATGTCCTTACAAAGGCTTACACTTGACTATTAATAGTGGCTTTATTTGTAATAGTTCAAAGCTGGAAACAACCCAAATGTTCATCAACACATGAAAGGATAAACAAATGGTGATTTACCGACAGAATGGAATACTACTCAGCGATTAATAGGATTAATATGACACACGCAACATGGGTGATACTTAAAACCATTATGCTAGACAAAAAAACCCAGAAACCAGACAAATAAGAATCCATACTGTGTGATTCCAAAGGAAATTCTAGAAAAGGAAAACCAATCTGTAGGGACAGAAAGCAGATCAGTGGTCACCTAGATGAGGGGGTGGGGGAAGGGGTGGGAGGAAGATACTGGAAAAGAGCCCAAGGTCAGTTCTTGGAGGTGAGTAATATACTCAGTATCTTGAGGATGGTGAAAGTTTCACAAGAACACACATATATCACGCCTTTTCAAATTGTACAGTTTAAACATGTGTGGGTTTTTGGTACATCAGTTATACTTCAGTAAAGATTTTAAGACTCTGCAAAGGATTTGCAAGAAAGAGTGGTATAGTAGTCCCCCCTGATCTGCAGGGGGATAAGTCCTGAGACCCCCAGGGGATGCCTGAAACCATGAATATTATCGAACTCTATATATGTTTTTTTCCCAATATGTGCTCTCCTCTGATAAAGTTTAATTCATAAATCAGGCACAGGAAGAGATGAACAACAATCACTAATGATAAAATAGAACAATTTTCAACATATACCATAATAAAAGATATACCAACGTGGTCTCTTTCTCAAACTATCTTATTGTGCTGTACTCACCTTTCTTTGTGTCGTGATGTGAGATGATAAAATGCCTCTATGATGAGCCAAAGGGAGGTGAATGACGTAGGCATGTGACGTAGCGCGAAGCTATGGCTGACCTCCTGGCCGTACGTGGGGAACATCATCTGCTTCCAGACCAACGTTAACCGGGGGGGTAACTGAAACCATGGAAAGTGAAATCACGGAGAGGGAAGAGTACTCAATAGTTTTTGGTCTGGATATGCAAAAATTGCTCATTTTTCATTGACAATTACGTTCTACCTTGTCTTACAAAGAATTTTCAGATAGTCACCAGGAATTGGCTATCTTAGTAGCTTCCTTTCGTTTTCTGAGACAAATAGCATGGCGGTACACATCCTTCTGCATTCTATGCTACTTTCTTGGGATACATTCCCAGAAGTGGCACTACTGACTTAACGGATGTGAACATTTGATACGTTGGTAAATTGCAACTCGAGAGACAAAGTTGGGCCAATTTGTGCCGGTAGAAGAGTTTGCATTTCTCTGTGCCCTTGCCAACTTCAGAATTCTCGTGTAATTTTTAAAAATTTTTAAAGTTTGTTTATTTATTTATTTATTTATTTATTTATGTAGAGAGGGAGAGTATGTGGGGGCGGGGCAGAGAGAGAAAGAGAGAGAGAGAAGCCCAAGCAGGGCTCTGCTTTGTCAGCACAGAGCTCGATGCAGGACTCCATCCCGTGAACCCTGAGATCATGACCTGAGCCAAAATCAAGAGTCGGATGCTTAACTGACTGAGCCACCCAGGTGTCCCCAGAAATCTCATTTTAAAATGCTAACTTGACATGTTAAAATTTATTTCTCGGATGTTTTAATTTTTATTTGATTTATTTATTTGATTTTTCACTAAATTTAAATATATTTTTCAAGTGTGTACTATTCATCTGCAATTGGGGGTGTGGGTATATCTTTTTCTCTCTTTTTTAACCAATCGTTTGTCAAGATTATGGTGATTCTTTACTAATTTGAAGGAATTTACAATATCTTAAATCTATTTACCTTTTGTCATACTTCGGGAATACTTCGCTTATATAGTTTGGGATGTTTTTTGGGTTTTGGTTCTTTGGTCTGTTTTATTTGGCTTTCGCCATACAGAAATTTTCCTTTATTGTGTCGTTAAGTTGCTTGACCTTTTCCTTTTTAATCCTTCATTACTTTGGGTGAATTAATCCTTTCTTGCTACTTAAAATTTTTGACAGGTGCTTTTCTGTAATTCTAGTTGCTTTTTCTGATATGATCTGCAAAAGACATTTAACTCTTTAATCCCTGTGGGATTCCTGTAGGCATATAGTGAGTCTCCGTTTCACACGGCCGTTTGCCTGAATCAGCTTGCGTAAGCATGATCTCTGCGTAATTCCTGAAGAAGGGGAGTCCCAGGTGATGTCTAGGGAAGGGGAGGGAAAACAGGTCACAGTGGAACATCGGGAGTAGGGGCTGAGCTGCAGAAGGGGATGTGAGACACTGTAGGCTGGTGACTCAACCCAAAGGGAGCAGGGGAGACAGGATGGGCCCTAGATCAACGCTACCTGCTTGAACATCTTAAATCTTGTCGCTAGGCCTTTTCATTTGGCAAGTATTGCAGAAGAAAGCTTCAATGATGTTCAGAGAAAGGCAGTGATTTCAAAAAAATTGCATAAGGAAGAAATGGACAGTTGACAGGGAGGCAAGCTCACTGGCAAGAGAATGGAGGGTTGGTCCCTGAGACTTTGCCATGTAGTCAAGGTGCCCGCAGGAATTTGGGTCCCCTGTTAACTGCATGGAACAGAAAAGCCCAGAAAGAGTTTGTCTCATATGAAGTCAATCCAGAGGTGAGAGTCCAGGGCCCTGGCCAAGGGTAGTTTAGGAACATCAGCAGTGACCCAGGCTCCTTCTGGGTCTCGGTCCCATATTCCCAGGGGGTAGCCCAATCCTTCTGGTCCCAGATGGCTTCTGGAGCTCTGCACTTCAGGCAGCCAGAAGCGGGAAGGTTGAAGAAGCAAACAGAGGCGCGCCCCCTCCCTTTTCATACTTCCTGGAAATCTTGGGTCTTCTTGGTCAGAATTCGTTGCATGGCCACACAGACGAGGACGCTAGAACCTTCTGCTGGTGAATATCTACCGCCACACTCTCTACCTCGGGCAAACCCTCCGCTTCCCTGGCTTCACCTTTCCTCATTATAAAATGAGCAAGTTATGCCAGCCGATCACCAAGGGCCTTGCTAGTCAAGGTTTACCCCATGGTTGATTCTTCGAGGGCGGGTCTTACCTTCCCGGATGTTTGTGTTTCCTTTCCCCAGCCCCAGTGAGCCAGCCATCTCACTAATCACTCAGACACTCGGCGTCTTCAGGTGTAAAACGAGACAGTTACGTCCACCCACCTATCTGCTTGGAGGACTAAGTCAAATAATTCATGTGAACCACCCAACACACGACGAGAGGGGAGACAACAGCCCAATAAAGAAAGGCACTCCTGCTCTCCTGGCAGGCCGACTCCCCTGTTACCATGATTAAGATACTCTAAACACTGTTTCAATCGGCCAAGCTGAACCTACTGAAGGAAGAAATTAAAATACTTCCCCAGATGTTGAAGTCAACCCTTCTCCCGAGGTTCTGGAAGGATGGCTTCTTTATTCCCAAGCTAAGATCCTGGGAGGAAGCAGAATATTTAGGTTTCAAAAGGCCAGAAAGTGTTCCCTCTGTCCCACAGAGCTCTCCACTCCAAGAGTTGATAAACTCATGCCTCAAATGCCCAATGTTCCTTGCCTTTCAAACTAACTTTTTCATGAGGGTATCACTTCTTCGAGCAAAACTGCAGAAGAGAAATCAGAAGAATGTAGCTGCACCCTGACCCAGCCTGTTGGAAGTTCGGGATAAAAACTCGTTGCCCCTGCCTCTAAACTAGCAGAAGGTAGACCCAAGGGGTCAACGGGCATCCGAGTATCCAAGTTATCAGTTGTGCCAGTGGCTCCCCAAATACTCCCCAGCTGGACTCAGGAACGCAGCCGGGACACCAGGTTTCTGCCCATTTTAGAGTCAGGACAGTGAGGCTGGCTAGCCTGACCCCTTCCAACAGACTGAGGGACAGAAGATGGAGAGGAGGCCCCAGTTTCTGTACAAGTGCCCCAAATGCCAGAGCAGACAAAAGAGATCCAAAGGACAGGAGGCAGAAAAAGGCAGACCCCACTCAAATGCCTCCGTGTAGGGAGTTTCTGGGAATGGCACCCAGCTGTCCACGTGTCACAGGTACCACTGGCCACTGCTGCTCCCAGAGGGAGGAAGGAGAAATCAGAGATGCTCGCACCCATTCTCCACCCTGGGCTGCCATGACAGAGGGTGTCAGAAGTCCCTTCCCATGGAGCCGTGAGGACAGGCAATAAAGGCATTTTCCCTGACTCCCTAGGGCTTGGCAAAGCGTGATGTGAAAAGCAGTGATGCGGTGGGAAGAGACCCAGAGTTGGCAGGCAGCCGGGTGCCCTGTGTGAATTCAAGCACGCCCCCAGCCCAAACATGGCAGGAGTCAACCAAAATCCAAGTTAATAGCAGGTTTGCATGTCAATTTTTTTTTTAACGTTTATATATTTTTGAGCCAGAGAGAGAGAGAGAGACAGAGCATGAACGGGGGAGGGGCAGAGAGAGAGGGAGACACAGAATCCGGAGCAGGATGCAGGCTCCGAGCTGTCAGCACAGAGCCCGACGTGGGGCTCGAACCCACAGACCTTGAGATCATGACCTGAGCTGAAGTCGGACGCTTAACCGACTGAGCCACCCAGGTGTCCCCAGGTTTGCATTTCAAAACGAGAAAGAAAACCGATATGAAACCACAACTTTGAGTCCGACCAAGTGTGGGTACAAGGAACGGGTGTTGCTCAAGGATTTTGGCCCAAGGACAGCAGAAGGATCCCCTGCAAATCCACGTCAAAATGGAACAAGATTTTCGGGCTATGCCAGTCATGCTCAGACACCTAAATGTCACGGGTCAAGTCAGAGGAGCCGCTCAGTGGGGCAGCACGAGACTTCTACAAGCATCCGCAGAGGGCACCCACTCACTCACACCTCGTTCTCGTCACAGAGCCAGTGCCTTCCAGCGTCTGACTGTGGTATGCTGGGCTCCTCCCCTCTACCTCCAGAACAGGCATGTCCCACACGAGGCCACCCCTTCCTCCTGGGTTCTGAATGAGCAGACACGGGGTCAGAGCCAAGCCCACCCTGAGCATACATGTAATTTGAGCAGAGGGAACCCCCGTTGCTCCTGGGAGACCACACTAGGGTCTCAGGCTAACTCCTCATTTTCCGATGTTAGAAAGAGCACTGGATTTTGAGTCAGCAGACCTGGGTTCACGACTTGATTCTACCCTTTCTTAGCTTATGGCTTGTATCAGTCACCTCGCCTCTTTGGGTCTCGGGCTTTGTCATCTGAAATAGTTCTCAGCAAGGTCACCAGTGGCCTCTGGTCACTCAAGCGAAGGGGTGTCAGTCAGGCATCATGTCCACCTTCTGTCACACCCAACACTGCCCCCCGTCACTTCCTTCTTGCACCTCCTGTCTCAGCTGTCCTGCCCCCACCTTACTCTAGGCTACGGTCTCTGCTCATCAGGACCGTGGCAAGGTCTCCAGATGGTCCATCCACTCCCCGCCTGCCTTCCTCCCATCTGAGGTCCACTCTGCAGTGAGAGCCATCTTTTGGAAAATGCAAGTCTAATTTGTGTCATTGCCTGGCTTGACACCCTGCAATGGCTTCCCATTTTTCTGGGGATAAGGACTAAAACTCCCCTGTCTGTCTGCCTGTCTGTCTGTCTTATCTCTTCTCCAACTGCCTCCCCCTCTCCTCTCCACCCTTCCTGGCTATCCCGCGGTAAGTCACATGCATTCTCTTGGCCCCGGGACCTTTATGTAGCCCAGTCCCCCTCCTTGGAATGATCTTTCCTCCCCTCTTTGCCTCGTGACATCCCGCTCAACCTCCAGACTTCAGTTCAGAGTCTGCTCTGCAGGGAAGCTTCCTCTGACCTCCCAGAGGTGGAGGCAAACGAGAGGACAGATTCCCCCTCTTCTGTGATGATTAACCCCTCTGATCTGTATGCTTGTTCAGTGTCTCTCCTAAGTCCTCTGACGGTGGCGTTGAGTCTATTTTTTGGCCACAGTTAGATCTTCAGCCTCCTACTGCATTTGGTGGCACAAAGTAAGTGCTCGATTGAACACTTGCTGGTGGGGGGGGGGGGTGAATAAAGGTGAGATAAATACCACATGGGGCAGTGGGAACTGCTAAGTGAGATGAAATGTTGCTTAAGCCTAGGGGCATTGTCAGTCAGCCAACCCCAGGAGCCAGTCTCGTCCATCGGTGTATTCTCTGGCCTCAGCCGGGACCTGGCATTTGAAACTTGGTGATCAAACGTTGGGTGGTGCAAGGGCTGCCATCATACGATTGGAAGTCATTAAAACCGGTGTCCAGGTAAACTTGGGGTGAAAACACTGATCGGAGGGCCAGTGGGGCTTAGGGAACGGCTTTGGGATCTTAGCAGCTGGGTGAGCACGTGTCAGGTCCTTCACCTTTCTGGGCCGGAAACAGACCCCGGAGCGTTCCTGATTGTTCACGGGCCAGAGAAGCCAATCCCTGTGCCCTTGAGTGTCCATAGCTGAATCGACTTTCTCCAAAGTCTGTCTTCCCTTCCAGAGTCTCCACCCCACGGTGATGTCCAGACTGAAACAGACCCATCGGGATCCCTTCTTGAACCGCGGGAGGCAGCCCTCCATGGAGCCTGGTCTGGGAGGTAAGAGGGGGCAGCCCACTGTCACGTTTCCTGCCATCCTCAGGGTCCGCCCCTCGCTGGCAGGCCGGTCACCTGCGTCGGCATCGCGTACGAAGCAAGAAGCTTGGCACTGGAGCCAGATGAGGCTCCAGGTGGCATCGGGGGAGTGGGATTCTCCCCCTGCATTTGCAAGATGTCTTATCGCAAAGGGGTGCCGATTTCTTTCTCTCTGCCCCCTCCTGACCCCGAGGACACTGAGTGTGGACGACAAAGTGACACACAGGCAGGTAGAGAGGCCCAGATCCATGCAGACTTCGAGGGATTATGTAACTAACTAAGGGTGACCTCCAGCTCTGGCAGGAAGAGGCTCAGAGGACAGAATAATAAAGACCAAGAGTCGTAACAGAAATAATAGCAGCTTCCCCACTGTGTGTTGCTTGCGCCCGGCACTTACAGACATTATCTTAGTTCACCTTCCCTGCAATCCCGCCACTGAAAACCAAACCAAAAGAAAACTATTTAACAGAGAGGGAAGCAACGTCAGTCACACAACTGGCCCGAGGTCACACAGTAATGTGTTGTTGAACTTGGGCTCACGCCCCGGGGAGTTAATTCCAAGAAAAAGCATCTTTTTTTTTTTCCTTAACGTTTTATTTATTTGTTTAGAGAGAGACAGAGACAGCGTGAGTGGGGGAAGAGTAGAGAGGGAGGGAGAGAGAGAGAATCCCGAGCAGGCTCCACGCTGTCAGCGCAGAGCCCGATGCGGGGCTCGATCTCATGAACTGTGAGATCACGACCTGAGCTGAAACTCGGAGTTGGACGCTTAACCAACTGAGCCATCCAGCCGCCCCACCCCCACTCCCCACTCCTCCCCGCCCCAGGCCAAAAGCATCTTAAGGTGAGAACATTACTGGTGACCGTCACACGTGGGTGATGCACGTACTCATTCATTCATCCGTTTATCGGAAAGCCTACTCTGTGCCGGGCTCTGCACGAGGTGCTGGGAGACGAGTGGGCATAAAACCTAGTCCCATAGTCTGGTGGGGAAGACAGCGACTCATAATTGTGCAGGTAAACGAAGAATCACAAACTGGCAAGTCACGAGAGGAGGAGGTGGGGGGTCCTGGATCCGCGGGGTGGGGGAAGCGGTCGCTGGGGTTATGTCTCCAGGAAAGGGGGCCACCGGACAACACAGTCTGCTCAGAGGACATCGGTGCTTCGAGGTCCACCAGGGGAGCAGGCAGCCAGCGTTTCTGTGGCACAAAGGTGCCAGGGTTGTCCGGGCAGGAGCAGGCGGGGGCAGAGAGAGCAGGTGGGGGCGGCGGGCTGAGCCGGACAAGTCCCTGATTTTGCCCAAATGATAACCTGCTGAAGGAAATGATCTCCCAGGCCCCCGGACCTCTCGTCTAATTGCAAACCACACGACCGTAGCCACAGCCAGATCTGCAGATAGCAAGCAGTGTCCTCGCCTCCACCGCCCTTGCTGGCGCCCGCCCCGCTCTGTGCCCTAAAGCAGGAGGCACGTGTGCTCTTTCCAGAGGACACCTGCCTGCTCGGAGCTCAGCGCCTGGGTCCTTGTGAATGTCAGAGACCCGGGGAACCCAGCGGGGTACTGGAGTCCCGGGCGGGTGCCTAACCTGTCCCCGGCGTTCAGGTCCCCCAAGACCGTGGGCAGAGGATGTGGGCCACATTACCTATGGGGCAAAGTCACTGGGGACACGTCCCGAGACTTGCGAATCAGAGTTCTCCAGAAGAGCCCCAGGTCTGGGGATCAAAGCAAGTGGAGTCTCAGAGAGGGCACGACACCACGTTCAGGTTTCATTCTAGAAGGCAGAAACAGGTCAAGGCAAAGACTCCTTTGCCCTCTGCCACACCTCCTCGCCCGTTCACCACAAAAGGGCTCGGCCTCCCCGTGCCGCAGGTGATGGACCTGACGCAAGGCAAGGCAGTGCTGGTGAGACTTTGGGCTTTGGGGACACAAATCGGTTGCTCCTTACGCGGAGAGCCCGCATTCCAACCAGAAGAACTCCCTCCTCTGCACCCTTTTTATAACTTTTGATTTCCTGAGGCCACAAGAAATACATATGCGTGTGCCGTGGGAAAATGAGAAGGAGATGAGCAAAACGGAAGAAAATAGAATCACCAGCAATCTCGCCATGAAGGGAAAACACCCTTGACGGTGTGCTAATCTTGCTCCAGGCCAGTTCGTGTGCGTGCACGTGATCGGCCACAGGCGTGCACACCTGTATGCACAAAAATGGATCACACACGACACACTGTTTTGTGGCTTGTCCTGGAGACATTTTCACGCCCTGGAATATACTCCTGCAGCGTCATTTGTGTGGCCGCAAAATCTTCTAATGAATATCTCTGCCACGATGTATTCAATTAATCCCCTGTTATTGGGCATCGAAGTTTTTTTCCCAATATTTCTTACTAAAAAGACCCCTACAAGGAGCAACCTTGAGGCAAAGTATTCATATGCACTCTGAGCACTTTTTGAGGAGCCCAAAGGTTCAGAGGCCAATTTCATTAATCAATGATTAATAGGGGTGCTGGAATAGGAAAGGAAGGGGTGGGGGTGATGCCTGTCTTCGTTTAGAGTCACAATGAAGGGAGGGGCGGCTGGGTGGCTCAGCTGATGAGGCGTCTGACTCTTGATTTCGGCTGAGGTCGTTGTCTCATGGTTTGCGAGTTCCAGCCCCGCGTAGGGCTCTACACTGACGGCATGAAACCTGCTTGGGATTCTCTCTCTCTCTGCCCTTCCCCTGCTCATGCTCTCTCTCTCTCTCAAAAATAAATAAATAAACTTTTTTTTTAAAAAAAGAATCACGATTAGGGGATCTGTATCAGGGAATTTGGCAGGGGCAGGTTCTAATGGATAAATTTACTGATTTGGGAGCTATTGTTAACTCTCAAGAGAATTTCAGTAAAGAATGACAGAAAGTCGTCCTTAGGAGTGTTTAGCTCTTCTTGGGTAAACACCAGTATCATTTCCCTATTTGAGAACTGCCCTTAATTGGCAGTTTCCACCTCCATAAAATTGCTAAATATTAATCCAGTGGCACTGGGAAGGAGAAACCGTGCAAAACACCCTAGTTCAGGCAGAGTGCGAATCCCCGATACCGTAGACTTTGGCTCCCATACAATCAGAGCTAACAATGGATTCATTGTCACATATAAAAAGCCCTCCTCGGTTCCTTTGCCTGGGGAGAGGCCAGAAACTACGGAGTAGCTCTCAAAGGATTTGGAGTCTCTGTCTAATTATTAAGTTAGTGGACTTCTCTATACACTGTATGCAAATGAAGATTCTTGAAGGGCGGTATGTGGGCAGACTTGCCTGGAGCCCGGGATGCCCCTGAGTCCCTAAGCAGGTAAACAGAAGAGTTTACCTGCCCAGGCATCTTGTGTCTCCTGCCAGCACCCATGAAACTGCAGGAGACTAACCTGTCAACATGCAAATAGGACGGGACCCCGGACCACCCACCCCCTGACAGTTTCCTTCATCTTGGAGCAGCAGAACCCCCCTGGACAGGGAAACCCCATGAAGGACTTCTGGGGAAGTGCTACCTGCCGGAATGACGACTGGGTGCTCGTTGCTTCCAAACGCTCTTTTCCACCTACTGCCAACCTCACTTGCTCAGTGTGATCTTCCCTACCCACCCCGTTGAAATCACACAATTTAATTCTGTCCCCCACACACACACATATTCCCAGTCATCTTAATTTGGCCTGTTTTTTCATTCTCTAACGTACCATATAATTTACAAACTTAGTATTGTTTACCGCCTCTTGCTCTAAACTGCATGGATGCTTGACCGTCTATCCACAGATGGATCCCATGTATGTGGAAGAGTGTGTGGTCACGGTGGGCCCTCAATACATCTTCGTTGAATACGTCAACAAAGGAACTTGGTTTTGTTTGGGGGCGGGGGGTGTCTGGATCTCCCCGGACTTTGGATTCAACAGCCTTGGAATGAGAGCTTGGGTGGCTTGACCCCTTGCTGAAATGCTGGGGGCTCCACGGATGTTAGCGCATTAATCTTCCTCTGTGACTGCACGACGGGGTCATAATTTCACTTCGTCAACTGTTTCAGCGTCGATTTCAGTCCTTAATCAACCGCTCATTCATTTAATCAATTCGGAGTTTTCAAACTCTTCTAGCTCTGAGCGCCATCAGTGAGCTGGTTGCAGGGCGGTTCTAGAAGACACCAGGACCACAAGGAGATGCAGACCGTGCTCATTTGAGCGGGGGTCTGGCTTTCGAAGAGGGGGGTACCAGCCCCCAGGTGGCTTCGGCTCTGCCGGATGGCATGAAGCACAGCACAACCCTTAACACCCTTCACTTGCATGGAATCGGGACTCTGATGAGGCACAGGGCCTGCAGAGGAGTGGCCCTGGTGGGGGACCAGGCTCTGGGTTCTCTTTCTTTCTTAACTCCCCACTCTTCACTGCCCACCCCACCCATGCAAACACGCATCTTTGATAATGGATCGCTGTCTCACGCACCCATCGCTTGCATGTGGTTTCCCACCGGAGCGGGAGGGTGGAGGCTGAGAGAGGTTAGTGTGCAATAGGTATTCAATCCAACAGCAAGGTGGATAAAAAGACTACTATGTTCAAGCCTCCGTGTTGGGGACAGGGAGGAGAAAGATGGCTCAGGACACAGCACCCCCTGCCATCACGAGCTTGCGGGATAGGCGGCTTCTAGGGGGAAGAATCACAAAGCTCCCTGGTGAACTTGGTCAGGGGCACAGCCTGGGGGTCCTGCTTCCACCCCCTAGGGCATCCAGCGTGGCGTGCGGGAGGTGAGTTTTGAGTTTTGATCAGATCTCAAAAGGATGGTCTGGAGTTTCCCGGATGAAGAAACTTGGCAGGGGAAGGAGGAAGGTGGTCCAGGTGGGGAGTCAGCCCTTGGGAAGGCTTGCCACGGTCAGGGGTGTTCATCCAGCGCGGTTGGAGTACAAAGCATGTAGGGCAGAGGAGGGGGGATTTGTGGGACACATGAAGGCAGTGGAATTAGGGTAATATCCCCTGGTTTGTCCCTGGGATCTCGCCCATCGTCCCTCATATATTGATACCTAATAAATATTGGCTGAACAAGTAGATGAAGCATTAAAATGGGGAGAAAACAATGGCCACACAGAGGAGTTGCAAGCTTGAAGACCCCATGTTGTTTGCAGGTCGGGGCCCCTCTGTGAAATTCAAGTCCCTTGAGGACAAGGCTGGTTATTCCTCTCTGCAGAGTCTCGGGGTCCGGCACAGGCCTGGCCTCATGGAAGGTTCAGGGAATGGGGGATCTCTCTGTACCTGTCCATGCAAGGCCACCCCTGGGCAGGTCTGGGGACTTCAGGGGACCTGTGGAGCAGAGGGTGACCTGCTGAGAGAGGAGAGGCAGGCAGCAAAGCCCCTGGTTCAGCCAGAACTCCCTTGAAGGGGCTCACACGCATCTCACAGTGTCAAGGGCACATGGGTAGTTCTGAGCTCAGCCAGATGGAGAGGTGGGCAACTTCACTGTTGGCAGAGATGGGTGGTAGGTCACCTGTGCCCTGATTTCCTTTCCTCCCAAGTGAGGTAAAGACACCACCCAGACAGGATCTGGTCCCCATTTGGGGTTGGAGCTTAGAAGGTCTCTACGAGATGTTTTCCCAAGCCCTGGAGACATCCTACCGTCCAGTGGGCTCCAGTTAATATCGTGGTTCGTACAGAACAGAGAGGTGTTCACTCAGGAGAAAGTGGGAGCCAAGGGAAGTCACCACTCCCTTGGAGAGAAAGCCCCCTCCGGCGGAAAGAGGAAGGGACCGGACGTAGGGGTTATGGGAGCTATTCCCCACTGCCCTGCATGCGGGAGCTAACAGCCCTTCCCAGCACCTTTCCCTTGCCTCGGGAAGGACAGGGCAGCCCTGGGGAGGACTCCAGTGGCCCTGGCCCTAATCCTAGACCTCCCTCACCTATGATCTGAGCAGTCATGGCCTACTTCGGGCCTCAGTTTGCCCATCTCTGCAAAGAATGGGTCTGACTAGACAACCTCGAAGGTTCGTTCTGGCACTCTCATAGAATGAGTCTGAAAATGAAATGAAGTGAAGTGAAGTGAAGTGAAGTGAAGTGAAATGAAATGAAATAATGAAATGAAATGAAATGAAATGAAATGAAATGAAATGAAACAAAATGAGTCTGTGGGGCAATGTGACTGAGGGACCACAGAGTGCTCTGTGCACAGAGGCATACACCCTGCTTCCCAGCCGGGCCGCCTCTCGCTTTGACCAGAGCGGACGTGACACCGAACAGGCTGCTGGAGAAGCACGACTGCAAGAAGCCGCTGTGGAGTTTCGGGGTGACCGGAGCTGGGGAAAGCAGGCAGTGGCCAAGTGGCAGGGGGGCCTGAGCTGGGTGCTCCGGGGGAACTGGCAGTCACGTCCCCTCTGACCTGGGGCAGAGCTGGGGGGAGCTGGTTCTTGAAAAGCATCGTGCGGCATCCCCACTAGTTACTGAGAAAGCAAGTCGTCTTTGGGGACACATGTGAAGGACTTCCTAAGCCCATCCACTGCAAAAAGGAGGCACATTTCTTACCATCTGCAAGCCACTTTTGTGGCCACTCAACAAAGTCTGTAGTCCCTAAAATGTGTCTCCACTAAAAGCGGAGCACCCCTGGGGCACCTGGGGGCTCAGTTGGTTAAACGTCTGACTTCGGCTCAGGTCATGATCTCACGGTTTGTGGGTTCGAGCCCCGCATCGGGCTCTGTGCTGACAGCTCGGAGCCTGGAGCCTGCTTCTGATTCTGTGCCTCCTTCTCTCTCAACTCCTCCTCCGCTCATGCTCGCTCTCTCTCTCTCTCTCTCTCTCTCTCTCTCAAAAATAATAAACATTTTTCAAAAATAAAAAATAAAGCAGGTGCCCCAATCAGAAACTTGGAGGGAAGGGGACAGTGGACAAGCCAAGACAACGTCTTCCCTTGGTGCTAACCTGAGTTGAGACAGATCCAAAGGCCGAGGTGCACAGTGGGTCTGAGGGCCGCTCGGTGAGGTCGGGGCTCTCCTGGAACAAATCAGCTGTGTAGTCAGAGGTCCGTGCTTGGCCCTGACTCGGCTCCTGTCCCATTTCCCACCTGAGTTCTGGGGCAGGGTTACAGGAACCTGGGACCGGCCTTCCAGGCCGCGGGCCTCTGCGTCCCGGGCGTGTCGGCGTGGGCCTCGTCCGCGGCCTCCTCTGCCAGTGAGAACTTTCTTGTCCTCACCTTTGCCCTTTGCCCTCGCTTTTTTTGATTGGACACATGTAATTTATGACTGTGATATACCGCACTTCAGAATTGATTTTTGTGCTCAACTGGTGTAAAACATTTTGGTCAACTAATGCCACCGGGTGAGATATTTTCTCATTATTGATGTGTTTGGGGGGGGGGGGGGCGGGGGGACTTTTGTCCCCACACAGCGGGGCCCTCTGGCCAGGGTCACTCCCTGATCCCCCGCAGCCAGAACACTCAGCCAAAGGCCCAGGCAGCCTTTTGAGCCAAAGAAAACATTAATTTAAGACATCCTTCCCACACAAAATTACAGGAACCTTCAGGAGCCCTCGCTGATTTGATTCAGGGCTGAGCCGTGCATAGTGTCCTAAGGGCTGAGATTGGCCAACTGATACGAAGTTTGTTTGTGGCCAGCCAGCCAACAGAAAGAATTCTGAGAGGGTCCCCGGGGCTTTTGTCCCCCATGCAAACATTTCAGTTGATTTGCCTGGAAAATCTCTTGTTGACGCAAGAAACACAAAAATACCCTTTGTCTTCTCCTCAGCGTCAACGGCAGCTGAGCAGTTCCGGGGCCCGTAATTCCCAAGGCGACAACTGGAGCACGTGGTCTGCCAAGTGTGACACGTTTGACGGACTCTGGGGACAAAATGGACGCTGCGACTTCACGGAAGATATGGATCCTGAGGTCACGGTGCACGTCACATTCTAACACCGGCTCTCCCTTTCCAGGGCCACATGTGTCAGGAGACATGGGGTCAAGGTGACATTAGCCCCGTTTTCTAGATTAGACAATTGAGGCCAGGAGACAGTAACTTGCAGGGTCCTTGAGGAAGGAAGAGCGGTGGGAGAAATGAGAGCCTGGGGTCTTTCTGGCCCCGAAGCACAGGGCTGGGCTGCACTCTGATGCCAGGGTGGCCCCAACCTTCCTTCCTGGACAACTCAGCAGAACACGTTCCCATCTCCCTCTGCCCTCCGGCCAACAGGTTTTAGTGAAAATGCAAATCCAAAAGGCTCTCAGCTTCTGAAAAGTGATGGCTTCTCAGAAGAGGAGTACAGTGAGCGGGGTCGATGTATCCACAGCCACAGGACCCATGACGTCTTTTTTTAAGGGTCCACAAATATTGGTTTTGATTTTTCTCAAAATCAGAAGAAAGAAACAAATATAAGAGAATGGATTTATAATAACGCATCCAGCTTGGATTGAATTCACCTTCATTCTGCAGCAGTTGTGAAACGAGATTTTTACAATTTTTTGTGGAGGAAAGGGACCATGAGGACCAAAGCTTCCAGGGCCCCCAAAAGTCATGATGCAGCCCAGACAGCAGGGAGGGCTGAGTAGAGGCTCTGCCTTGGGCATCATGGAGCGAAGGTCCGAGCGGTACACGGCCAGGATCTGCTGGGTGGTTTGGAGATGGTCTCCTGTCTCTTAGGGCGATCGATGGTTCTTGCTCAGACACATTCTCTCTTCCCAGAGCAGAAGAGAGAAAAGAGAGAGGAGCCCTGGGGTCCCCGACAGCAGCACGGCCTCTGCAGGGGGACTGCAGGCACCCCTGAGCCCCCTGCCTTTCCCCTCTCCGACCACACCAGGAAGGGACATTGGCTCTGCGGTGGAGGGGCTGAGACCGACGCCTCCGGAGAGGCCCGTCCCCACCCAGGGGCCAGTCTGACAACTGCGTCTCCCTAAATGATGGCAAAGAACAGCATCTCAGGCCTCATCCACCCCTCCTTTTCCGGGTGGGGAAACTGAGGCCCCGTGGGGGCTGGCAGCTGAGCCCAAGTGGCGTTAGCTATTCATTTCTGGAGGGCTTTTCCCTTTCCTATCCCTGCCTGCAGAAGATTAACCTGTGTCTCACGGGCACCTTCAGTGGCAGTTGCCTGGGCTCGTCAGAAAGGCTCCCCGGCAAACATTACAAAACGAAGTGAGTCTCTGCCTTTCACCCCCCGCGTGCATCCATCCGCCTTCTGCTCCTGCCGGGCAAAGCCCTGAGCCCAGGCTCCTCGAGCTGGCGGTGGGGAACTCGGGCTCCGAAGGCACAGTCAGGGCCGGTGCACTTCTCCACAGGTGCCATTTATTTTCAAGCATCCGTTCGATCCCCGCCGAGGGATGAAAACCACGGTGTCAAACGCCTTCTCCTCCGCCCCTGCGGAGGCCCGTTTGGTATCAACATCAAAGCCTCCTGAATATTTATCATTCCTCCCTCGGCATTAAGCAAAGCTATCCGACAGCCACACAAAAGCTCCATAGATTCCACTTGGACTCTAAAAAGGCATCAGCGAGTTCAAACCCAAGTTGAAACTTCCCTCCAATAGGTATATTTTCTTTACTGGGAACCTGGGAAGGATTACCACTCAGCATCCTCTCCAGAATCAATTTGCGTCCACTTAGCAGCCGCTTCTGGTACAAAATAAAGCAGCTTATGATTCTTCATTCGGGATTTAATAAATGACACCGGCTGGCTCTGCTGAGAACATTTCTGGGGTGGAGGGTGGGATAACAGACAATAATACCCCGTCTTTGGTCTTACTTTTTTTTTTTTTTTTCCCAACAGCAACCATGTCTCCTCTTTGAAATACAGTGGGAACGTGTTAAAATAGAGACTCGACCACGACCTGACAAGGGAAAATACTCGACTCTGGTTGTGCTCCCAGCCCTGACTCTTGCTTTGAGAAGCGAAGGACCACCATCTAGAACTTTGGGAAACAGTGCTAAGTGCGCATTTGTTCGCGAAAGAAACACGAGCAGAAATCCTTCTGTAGTGAGCGAGAGTTTTCTTGCTTCATGTTAAAACTTTCTGTCTTGGGGAGCCTGGGTGGTTCAGTCGGTTAAGCCTCCGACTTCGGCTCAGGTCACGATCCAGGTGGTAGGCAGAAACCGAGTTTTTCAGTAGGATGTGTGGTCTCCGAAGCAAGCTGAGTTTAAATATGGTCCAGCCGTAGACCTCAGGCCACAGTGGCTTCTCCTGTGATGCCGCTGATTGCTGAGAGCAGCACCTCCATCTTGAAGATGAGGGGACAAAGGCCCAGAGCAGAGAAGGGACCAGGCACCAGCCGGTAACCACCGAGACTGCACCGTGACTCAGGGGCTCTGAAAGTATTATTTCATTTAATCTTCACGTCAAGCCTGAGGTAAGTAGTTTACTGGCCCATTTTGCAAACGAGGAAACTGAGGCATGGCAGGCAAGCAGCATTTGGATTTAGAATTTAGGTTTTCCTGACACAAAGCTGCTGTTTTTTTCCACAGGGCACCATGACCTGGGAGCACTGGCCTGGGAGGCTGACCTTCTCAGGGTTCTTGCTCCTTAGCCACATGGCCTGGGACAACCCCTCAATGTCTCTGAGTCTCAGAACACAGAATTTCTATGACTTCGAGGCTGAGAATGACTACCCCTTAGGATCACTGTGCTCTCTCTCTCTCTCTCTCTTTCTCTCCCTCCGTCTTGCTGGGGCACTGGACATTGCTTCCTCAGACTTCAGGAGTTGACTTCCTTACAAGGTACACAAATCCTAAAACAAAACCTCCTCGTTTTGTCCTGTGCCCCACCCCCACCCCACCCCACTTTGCCGGGCTTCCTTCTGCCTCTTTAAAATGTGCAATTACCAATAATTCCCTTTGTTGCACCCAAATGCGAACCACCATATTAAATTATTAAATATAAGTGTTTCTGAAATATTTTATCTTGACATGTATCTCCGGAGTCAAATGACCCCGGGCAGTGTTCATAATTAATTTCATCAAAAGGAGAAAAAAAACGTGCTGGCAAGGGACTCCCCAAATGACCTGTCCTGCAGAAATACAGCTGACACTTGGCTCGCTCCTCCTTCCCTCCCCTTCCCTCCCCTTCCCAGGACTCTGGAGGGCAGGAGCACTGGCAGACTTGCTCGGTCCGCAGGATCCCAGAATTTCAGGCCTGGAGGGGGGGCCCCCCGTAACCATTTTGACCAATCACTTCTCTTTCTGGCTGAAGAAACAGGCCCACAGAGGAGCAGTGACCTGCCCAGAAGACAGCAGGGCTGGACCTGTGAGCCCCCCCAGCCCTCCATCACCACTCTGTCCCCTGACCCCCAGCCCCGAGGCTCCAGCTCCCCACCTCCTCCTCCTCCTTCTCCTCCTCCACGCGCCCCCCCCCCTCCAGGGTGGGGAGGGATGGTTGGGGGGGGGTCCCTGCGGGACCAGATAGGTGCATTTAAAGACAAGGGGGACAGAGTACTGCTTCTCAACATGAAAAATCCCCTGAAACAAAGGGCTTTTTTGTGCCCCTCCCCCACCAGGCTGGAAAAGAAAGAGAGATTATGTTTGAGGAGTCACTTCCAATCAGAAAGCTACCATTTAATTACAATGTGCAGGAAATTACAGAGTGAATGGGCAGACGGTGATAAGGGACTGCCCTGCAGGATGACAGGTCTGAAATCCAACTACTTCATCACAGAGCTTTATCACAAGAGGCTGTCTGGAAGGCTGACAATCTGATTGTACTGTCAACTCAATTCATAATTAATATATTTATCAAATTAATTACTGAAAATATCTCTCTGGCGCTTGCCATAAAACAGTGGCTAGCTTCATGGCGGGAGGGCTTCGTTTTCTGCTAATAACCGTGCTGTCAGCTTAATGAGGGCAGGGAGCGGCCCCTGTTTTGCCTGCCTGACAGACAAATTGCCCTCTTACAGGGAATGATCCCTAGAATTTAAGAGAAGAAAAGAAATATGGCATTGTTTGGCGACAGCCGCGATCGCGGGCTTGTCTTGGAAACTTTGCATCAGTTCCACCTCAAGCAAGGGAGGCGGGGTGCTGTGGGCCACTGAATAAATACTTTATGGATTCCTGACTGATCCCTTCGGCAGATGCCCCCTGGCGGAGCGACTTCTCGGAGTCCCGAGGGAACCCTCAGCCTGGCCCCGATCTGCGGGTTGAGGTTTCGATTTCGGGATTTCAGAAGTAGATTCCCGGCCGGTGGCTTTTGGAAGGAGGAAAGGCCTCCGAGCCGCGGGTTCCCAGTGCGCGGGGAGATCCTGAGACCAAAACCTGCTGAGGGGGTGATCTCCGTGCGGATCGGTGTTTTCTTCCCTTTATCGGGGTGAAGATTCAGCTCTTGAAGGAGTTCTGAGTTAAGCCCTTTCGCCGCAGGAAGCTGGTCCCCGTGGGGGCCTGAGGACCACCTGGTGACCCAAATGCCCTGCCACCATCACTGGTGCCCGCACAGTACTGGGCAGCCCGGCACCTGGGCCTGCAACGCTCACGGTGCAAAGCTGGCCGTGGCGACCTTGCCTGCCCTTGTAGGAGCCCACCTGCTCAGGTGAGACAAGACAGGTGGCCCCAGGCGATGCCGAGGGAGGGGGCTGTGGGCAGCCCACATCTTGACTAGAAGGAGTGGCAAATCTCAAGGCAGCCACATTTGTCCCTTTGGAACTGAGGCCAGAGTCAGAAGCACGAGGGAGACTCCTGGCAAGCTTCTGTTCTGGTGGCCGGCAGGCTTCCTGGAAGAGGCAGCATTTTAGGGGCAAATTAGCAGATGCAGGAAACACTTAGAGAAACACAGCCCAAGAACATGCTTCCCGTGGCCCAGCTCATGTCTGCAGGTGCTGGTGGGTCCTGGGGACAGGGAGTCGGTTCCGACAGTGTTGGGGAGGCCGGGCCCGCTCTGGAAGGTGCTTTCAGAGATCTGCCCTGGGTTCCAGAGGGGGCAATGCTTGCCCAGCTTGCCCTCAGGGCCGCCAGGGACCTTTATTCCAACCCTTCCTGCTGCCCTTGTGAGGGTCAAGGCCTCTGACGCATGAGGTCCAGGCCTTGAGTCTTTCCAGCTCTGTGCCCCACTGGCCTCCAACCCCCAGCCCACCCTGCTGCTCCCTTCTTGGCTCTCGCCCTCCGCTCTGCACCCTGCCTTCCCTCTCTGCCCCCCCCCCCCACAGCCCAGCCCCTCCCTGCGCACCTTCCTCCAGTTTCCACTTTCCTTCGGGCTTTTCCCCACGGGAGGAAACATCAATTGTCCCGGATGAGCAGAGAAAACCAGGTACTTCTATCAAAGGCCAGGGTGAGAGACCACACCCAGGCCTCTGCCTGGAGAGGCTTCCAGAGACTTCCAGGGGCCCCATCCCTTCCTCAGCAGTTCAGCCCCTCACTGCCCCCTTCAGGACTGCTCCTTTCGACCGTGTTCGGCCACTCAGTAGCCTCTCGTCCGCCATCCGCTCCAATACGAAACTGCCGTGTCCCCATGCGTGCTCCCGGCCAGTTGGTCACCCTTACGCAGAGCAGACACATTTAGTTCCAGTCACCTGGGAAAGTGATACCTGTGGGTCTGGAGGTCCCTGACTCAGCTGCTCAGGTTGGGGAGAGAAGGTGTCTTGGTCGAATAAATCTCCTTATCTGTCTAAGCACCCCTGGCAAAAAGTGGTCTGGGGTGGGGTGGGGGGGGGGGTGGCAGGCAGGAAGCACTGAGCACGTTGGCCAGGGGCCGGAGTCCGATCTCCGGGGCAGCACCCACCCCGCCCTGCCCGCCTGGCCTGGAATCCTGGTTGGGAACGCTGAGCTGCCATTCCCAGCATCCTGAGATGGTTTCTCTTCTTTGTGCTCTGACGCCTTTATCGTAACCAGGGAGGACCCATACCTGTTTTCCCATAAGCCAAGTCGGGCATGAGAACGAGCACACAAAGGATCAATAAGTGAATTAAACTATCATGTTCATACTTTTCCTCTCTCTCCCTCAGGACTTCCTCTGACTTTCGGGGTCCAGCAATGGCTAAATGTCCAGGCTGGCTTTTCAGAGACCCTTGCACACAGACGGTTAAGGCACAGAGCCCACCCGTCTCTCTCCTGGTTCCTGGTTGCCCAGTGCAGGGAGGCCCTTTCCCACTCACTCAGGATGATTTTCATCTGCAAAGATTGCTTAATCTCTTTACCTGCCGCCGTGGCTTAGAGCCGCCCCAATTCTTTATGTCCCGTGTTGGGTTTAATGCCAGAGCACAATAGATTTCTCACTGCATTAACTTTACAGCACCGTCCCCTCTAAAACCGAGCCAAATGGGCAGGACTTGTCTCTGTTTTATGGAAGCCCAGCCACTGTACAAGAAAAACTGGCTATTTGAAAGATAGTTAAACATCGTATAAATTATCCATATCTTTGCTACCACAGGCCTTCTAAGAACGCATCGCCGGGCGTCCCTGCCAACCCAGCAGCCCTTCTCCCGAGACCACTGATGGGTGCCTGGTGACAGGGCGGGGCCAGCCTTCCCCTCCTCGGCCTGTGCTTCGCACACGTGCGCGCGCACACACATGCACAATTGTCCTGTCACAGTATGTGTGCTATATGTCCAATAAGTGACACTGTAAAAATTCAGCATCCTTGTGTTATATACTGGTTAGAAATAACTAATCCCCTCAATAATTTTGTGATTTCAAATTAATAGGACATCCTTCTGTTGAGCCCTTTAAACACCTAAAACAGGCAATGCGCACGCACACACACACACACACACACACACACAATAATTTTAAAGATGATTAACCCCCTTCACCTGAGATTCCATATTGCATATCCCTGAACTTGACTATGCCTGAAAGAGTACTCACAGGACAGTACTTGTGAGCAGGAGAAACTGTTACCTGTCATGTCTGTGCTAGGTGTGCAAGTAGAGGGCCAGAGGCCCGGAGGGTAGGGTGGGAGGGCAGTTCCCAAACAAATAGATCAAGGTCAAGTTCAAGGATATGGAATCATTCACCCATTCAACAAACAGTTTACAATCACCCTTCCGTGCCAGGTCCTGCGCAGGGCATACAGCTGTAGACAAAGTAACTCCCCCAGATTCCCTCAAGGGCACAGTCTCAAACAGCAGGTGCTTAAACACCATCTGAGGAGCCTGTTAAAGTGAATATTTTCGGGGCTTCATCCCGGGAGAGTCAGAGGTGGTTGATCCTGGGGGGGCCCAAGGCTCTGCATTTGAAAAAACAGTCCCCGCGATTCTAATGCAGAGACCGAGTTAAAAAAAGGAGAGCCGGCTTTGTGAAATGTTGGTCCAGTGGGAAATAGAAAGGGTAGAAACTCAAAGGAAGGATTCCGGGAACTTCCCGGGGTTGTCAGGGCCCTGGAATTTAAAAAGCTACTGTCCATAAGGGCAGACGGAACGCAGCCTATGTTTGCACGTTACCACCACCAAATTGAATGAACTGGGAAGGAATTCGTGCCGCTAAGAACCAGGGGCGGGTAAATCACATCTTGTGCTTTCCACCAGAATTCAGGGCATCCTGGATCCCTCGTAGGGCAGGCTTGCCCCACAGTCAGCCCGACCGGGGGGAAAGCCTTGCGGCCAAAGCCTAATGGCTACCCAGGAAGAGATGAGAAGGGAGGGAGCCAGCCTGGGAGGGGCCTCCCTCCTTCAGCCAGTCAGTCAAACACCAGGCGTCACAGCTACCGGGTTGCAGGCACTGTGGCA
The DNA here is from genome assembly GCF_023721935.1 of Panthera uncia. NCBI lineage: Eukaryota > Metazoa > Chordata > Mammalia > Carnivora > Felidae > Panthera > Panthera uncia. The sequence continues at coordinate 76,771,298 of NC_064818.1, read as the reverse complement.
GGGCTGTGGCCGCATCCAGGAGCCAAAACTGCAGTCCCCGTGCTCAAAGGTCAGAACCACTGCCTCGGCCACACACCCCGTCACCAGAGAACAATGGCGAAGGGAAGTCACAGGCCAGTGTGTGGAATTGCCACCTGAGTCCTTGGTGGTCCAGAAAGTGCTGGAACACTCTGGAAAACGTTTGGAGCTGTAGCCGACTAACGTGCCGCAGGGCCAAAAGGAAAGCGCTGCCTCAGAGGTGGGGACCAACACACCCTGCAGACAGAGGCCTCATGGGAGACACAGGCACAGCGGGCAAAGCCCTGGCCAAACACCTGTGTGACCTTGGGGAAGTCCCTGCCCTTCTTTGAGCCTCACTTTCTTCATCTGTAAAACCAAGCAGGGCTTGGCAAGGTGTCTTCGAGGTGCATCTGGAACCCATAAAATTGTTCTTGTTTTTAATTGTTAAATAACAACTCCCCTGAATTCTGCTGGCCTTCAAGGCTTCTGGTCGCTAAAGCCATAATAATTACGAAAGTAGGGAGGAATAAGAACTCTTAGGAAGTACAAAAATACCAAAAATAAGATTGAAATTGAAGTTAGCTTCTGTCCATCTTGCACCCTAAATATGAGCTGAGGCAAACTCAGTATCCGCAGCCCCCAGGCCGCCCGTGTCGAGGGCCCCACGCAGGCGGGGCCCTCCTCACAAGAGGACTGTGTGCCGTGCTTCCAGATGTCCCTGCGGACAGTGACCTCCTGACAGTAACACTGGGCACCTGAACCACAGGAGGATGGGGAACGTGTGGACTCCAGTCATGATCACAGCTTGGCACTGGCACAGTGACCCAACAGCCAACGGGTCACATCCCAGTGCCGCCATCGCCGCTTTTTCCGCCTTGGACAGCTCAGCCTGCCCCGGAAGGAAGCCGAGACCCCGAGACTCGTGTCCTTTGGACTCCCCGAGCATGTATGTGCCACACGATGGGAAACTGCCTCAAGAACTGGAAACACTCAGAACGAAGTTTACGTGCAGGTAGTAAGGGCTCAGGGGAACGAAGAAGGACTTCGTGAGATGTCGTCACAGATACACGGGTATCGATCATACGTCTGCGCAGATAACGTGAATAGCGAAGTGGCAAGAGCAGTGCCTGGCACACGGCAGGGCCCGGGAAGTGGAGATGTGGGGACTCTCTTTCCCAAAAATGGTCCCACATGCTCTTACGGCACATTGTCCTTTCCCATGGTAACACGGAGCCTAGGTCACCTCCCTTCAACCTGGGAGGAACTTTGTGACTGCCTCAATGAATAGAATGGGCCAGAAGTGGTCCTGCAAGACTTCTGAGGCTAGGTCATAAAAGGCGACACGGTTTCTTTCAGGCTCTTCTGGGACATGCACCTTGGGAAGGACACTCAGGGCTGGGCTCACGTGAAGAAATGTCATGACCCAAAAGTCACCATGCTGGAGACGTGCCGTGGAGACACCGGAAGAGATAGAGAGACGTGACCGCGGAGCCTCAGCTGCCTATCCTCCTGGGGACTGAGTCCTCCTGACCTGGGCACCAGACGGTGCGTCAATAAGCCTTTGTAGGACTCCGGTCCCCAGGCTTCAAGCCACTCAGATTTGGCCAGCTAGAGCAGAGGAGGGCTGTACTCTGCCCGTGAGAAAAACCAGGGCTATTGCGGTTTTCAAGTTTGCAGTGGTTTGTGGCGCAGGCTTAGATAGCAGGAAGAGGGCGCTGCTGGGGTTCTCGTTGTTCTGCATGGTCGATGCAGGAAGGGGCACAGGACTGGGCTTGGAGGAAGGGGAGAGGAAGCCTACCTTGCAGGTGAGTGGGAGAGACCCAGATAACTGGAGCCTATTTCTTCTTGCTCTGGTGGGGACAGGTCCTTATGATTACCTGGGGCAGGTGTCTGGACAACAAAATGCAGAGAACTCCGAGAAAGCTAGCCAGAGGGCTGGAAGAGAGTCCTGAGACCTTCACTCTGATGGCTCAAAGGAAATGAGAGAGTAAGCAGATGTCAGCCACTCATCACCCCTGCCTTGGAGCCCCAGGCGGGCCCTAGAGAGGGCCAACAGACAGCAGGGAAACCCAGCTATGAAAAGAGCACATGATTCCACTCCAAACCCTCAGCCAAAGATCAGCAAACTACAGCTGGTGGGCTAAATCCAACTTTCCGCCTGTGTTTGTAAATAAAGTTTCATCGGACCACGACCACGCTCCTTTGCGCTAGCTTACGACGTCAGGGTTGAGTAGTTGCAGCAGAGACAGTGTGGCCCGCAGAGCCCAAACCATTTACTATCTGACCCCCCCAGGAAAAGGTTTCTGACCTCTGCCCTTAGCTATTAAATGTGGAATCCTGAGATACAAGACGTCCCGCCTTGGCATAGTCTCCACTCCAAAAGGCCCTTAAAGGTGTGCACACGGCATCCTGTCCATTCGGTCAGTCATTTAATGAGCCCGAACACCTAACCTGCCCACAGGCTTCCAGCCCCACCCTGGGGCCACAGTCCTTGTCCTCTAAGAGATCACAGTGTTGTGCAAGAGATCACCGCCACACAATCACGGGATTACACAACGGAATGGAGGCACAGCCTGTAAGAAGGAGTCTGGCAGCCTGGGCACAGGCAATCAGGAGGAGCCGTGGCCGGGAAAGGATTCTGGAAGAAGCCGGATCTCGAAGGACAAACAGCGGACAGTGAACACACAGGCGCACGTGAGGACAGAAGGGGGTGTCTGCATAGGGGGAACCAGGCGTCAAAGGCAGAACCGGAAGGGGCCGGACGCCTAGACAGGCAATTCTGTTCAGTGTGCAGGCAGATCATGGCTCCAGGGTGGGCGGCGGCAGGTGTAAGAGCCAAGAGTTTGGCCCTGGGGGGGGGGGGGGGTCATGGGGGGTGGGCAGGCAGGGCCTGACGGGGAGGCAGAGACAGCAGATGCCCACAGCTATAGCTTTGCCATCACGGAAGGCCCTGAAACTCGCTCACTCGAGGGAGAGAGCATGCCCAGATCCCATGGGCCGTGCCCACCTTCACCAAGGCACAGGCCATCTCTCTGTGGATCTGTGTTCTCCCTCCGTTACAGTGCATCCACCCTGGGCCCCAGGCCCCTCCCGATTCAGAGCACAGGAGCTGCCACGATGGGCTGACCACAAGCAGTGAGGGCCATCCCTGCCCTCACCTGGGGACTCCCGACCTAGTGTGCCAGTGCCCCCCTCCCCACCTCAGCGAGTTTCATCCCAGGCTGACTCTCCGGCAGGAAACAAGAATAATCACCACGTACAGCACATGAATGGGGGGAGGGGCCCAGCCCCATGACATGTGTCATCTTCAGGGCAGCTGCAGGTGACTGGTGCCCTCAGAACCTCTCTCTGAAAATGCATCTAGGCACGTGTCCCAAGGAACAAGTGGGCCTTTGTCAATGGGCCTGGCATCCGGGGGCGAGCAGGGAACAGGCATTTCATTTTTGGCCGGAACGCAGTAGATTTAAACTTGAGGGCTGTTGGGGGTGGGGGGAGGGGGGAGGGGGAGGAGACCCCTTTGTTTCTGTATAACGTGCTTTTTTAAAGTCATGCTGTCCTTCCACTGTCCCTTCATTAGAATCAGATAGCTTTATTCTTGTTTCCATAATATTATTGCTAAATACAGGGGCACCTTAGGAAAATAATCTTAATTATAAAGCTTGTTCCCATCACAACTCCGCTCGTGCAATTCGTATCATCATCATTGTCATTGTTGTTACTTTGTCTAAAGGACTAAGGGGTTGAGCCGCTGCTATGAAAAAGGCAAACCCTGAAATGAAAACATTTCTGCAGGGCCGGTGAGGGGACCTGGCTTCCAGGGCAGTGAGCTCGGGCCAGACTCAACTTGCCAGGCACACCCCCTCTGCGGATGGAAAAGGCAGAGACACCAGGGACGGGGTGCACAGTCGGCTGGGGTGCAGTCCTGGGGGACATCAGGCGGCAAGTCCTCCAAAGCTCGGCAGACCTCAGTTTCTCTATCTGCGAAACAGGAAACTAAGCCTTTAATAAGTCTTACGCTAAGCATTTTGAGATGGTCTGCAAAATAAAACAAGTTTAATGTAACGTCAAAGCAAAAGCCTGTTAAAAACCTGCCACCCTAATCTGCAGAGTTGGCAGGTGTGAAGCCCATAAAAGCCCATCAGGCCGCAGTCCTGCTGTTCCAGTCCCTCAAAACAGTGTGTAATTGGGTCAAGTATCAATAGATGGCAGCCTCTTGCTAACTAAAATCCAAGGGAAAGACGCGTCTATCGCTCTGTCTTTCCCAGCAAATGCAATAGGGCCAGAAAGGAAACAGAGACCAATTAGTCATTTATCTTCAGAAGTCAAATAAGTCTCTCATAGATCAACATGGCCACTGGGAATGTTTAATCTCGAAAATAAAAAGTGTGCTTCTACTGCGTTCACCCATCACATTTCCACCAGGGGAAATAGAATCTGCAAACGAGGACGTAACTTGCCAGATACTGTCACGAAACACTCCCACTACGCTCTGTCTCCACCCCTATCAGAGCATCCGCTCAGTTGCCTGGGACTTGAGTTATTTACATCAGTGCCCCGCTCTCCCGACACGCAGTGTGGCCCCGTAGGGCGGGGGCCTCACCTCCACCACACCCATGCCCAGCACCCTGGCTGGCACGCAGTCGGTATCTGTTGACTCGAGTTTTCATCGGGCGACGAAGCTTCCGATCCTTGTTTGCAATTCCAGGGTTTCTCTGTTTACGTCAAAGCCGGGTTCGGAATTCTCCCCGCATCGAATCTCTCGACATCGAAGTGATTTCAAAACACTGACCGAGACATCATTTCAAGAGAAGCAAGCAAGCCCAACCAAAGCGGAGGAGGAATGCAAGGTCCTGACACAGAGGCGGGCTGCGTGACAAAGAACGGGTTAAAAGGAAGAGACTCCTGAGTAGCCCACTTATTTGGGATTCACTGGCTCACCCGCACTCGCACCGTGCTCTCCTGATAAGCTGCAAAATCTAAAACTCCTTATTAAATGTCAGATAAATCGGCTAGCCTGGGGCGAAGCCAGCGAATGGCCGGTGTGCGCTCCAGTCCGGTTCTCTGTAATTGATGGGCTCTGAATAAGCAGAACCAATCCAGGCTGATTGTGGATGAAATGACTACAGCCAGCAAAGTTCAAATAAGAAATATGTGAACTTTAAAGTACTTGAACACAAATCAAGACAGTGAGTTTTTATAAAAATCTTTACTAGCTCAAACCACTGAAGCTCAGAATGACCTTTATCCTTGGGTTGAGTAGCTGGGGGGGGGGGGGGGAAGGAACGTGCACACCATATATCAGCCTCAGAGCCACAGGAAAAGCTCAGCGGGAGAGAGAATTTGCCAGATTCTCCACTCCCAGCCCCCTGTGTCTGTGTGGACAAGGGAGGCACACAAACAGGGCCCTTTGGGGGCGACCTGGACTCAATATCGGCTGAGCCCAGTAACTAAACACTAGTCAGTACTGACTACCTCTCCAGCACTGGAGGCCTCTCCGTCTCATCCCCAAGAGGAAGCATCCTTCTGCCCCTTTCACACATGGGGAAGTGGAAGGTTCTGCAGGTCTTTAGCTACGAAAGGACCACACCAAGCTGTGGCCCTTCGTGATGGACCGGGTCGGCCCTAGATGGGATCTTCCTTCCCACCTTCGTAGGTCTCTCTCAGCTCTTTGGTGGGAGCACCGCATAAAAACACTGTCTAGGGTAACAATACCATACTCTACCTTGCGAGGAAATTCTTTCTGTAACAACCGTGCGTTCTAACTGATCGTTATGTCATTTATTCAACAAAGAGGTCTTGGGTCTCCTCTGGGTACCAGGCCACATGCAGACACCTGAGTGTGGCTGAGTTAGTCCTTCCCACAAAGAATGTATGAGCTACAGGAGAGGAGAGAAATGACCACGTTTTATTTTACCCCCAAGCACTGGGTAGGAGGATATAGTCAAGAACTGTGGCTAAGGGAGAGCCTTCCTCCCACCTGCGAGAAGGAGGGCTCCTTGAAGGACAATCTGAAGTGGCCCTTGTAGAATGGCTGGGATCAGGGATTTGTAGATGGACTAGAATGAGAACCTTATTATGTGCCATGCTGTCTTCGTCTTCTAAATGCCAGACGTGTCTTAGCTCATCTGGTCCTCAAAGCAGCCTTACTAGGATTTATTGTCACCTCCACCTCGTAGATGATAAAACTGAGGCACAGAAGGCTAAAGAACACTACGCAGAGATCCACAATGGTAGACATGAGACCCGACCCCAAGCAGTCTGGCTTCAGTGTTTACAGTTTTGCTCCCTGTGTGATACTGCTTCTGTGGGAGGGACGTGGGTGCCAGGAAGAGTACCATCTGAGCAAAGGCAGAGTGGCCTTGAAAGGATGGGATGTGTACGGGAAAGACCTGACGTCTTGTTAGATTGGAAAGTATACAGCACGAAGGGTGAACAAAGATCACAAAGGTGCAATGTATGGCCAACGGGAGACGATGGATGCAGGCAACCAGTACTCACCGAGCATCTATTTGGTACCAAGGACTCAATTAGGCACCAGAAGACACAGTCATGAACCGGTGTTTCAAAAGACCAGGGTTTAGGCATGGGCACAAATCGTGGAGCGTACCTTTCCAGAATTATCTAGACATTTCACTCTTACCCTTTGCTTACGGCTACCTAAAGCCACTGGATGGCAAAACCAAAACCACGTACCTCATAATGTGGCTTCAGAAGCTACCTGAGGTGAAAGCCACAGGAAGAGGGTGGACAGATAAAATGCAGCATGCCCAGTTCAATTTGAACTTCAGAGACTCAGATAACTTTTTAGCATACGTGTGCCCCAGATGTCACATGGGGCATATTTACCCTAAAACGTAAGTTTTTGCTTCTCTGAAATTCAGGTTCAACTCGGTGTCCGATACTTTTATTTGCAAAATCTGGCAACCCTAAACCTGACTGATTTTCCACCAAGCTTCCTCGGTTTTCAGATGGGCCGAGAGAAGGCATGGGGTCTGGGTCTCCCACAGAACAAGTTGGCGACTCAGTCGGAGACCCAAGCCCGGATTGCAAGGACCTAGACCAGGGCTCCTTCTGCTCTAGCGGGCTGCCTTCCGTGTCCCCAGCTCGAGGGGCCAGGATGCAGGGAAAGCCTGCAAATGACTGAATCAAGCCACTCAGCCCCTGTGTGCTCAGAGGCTTTCCAGTCCCAGCAGGCCATTAACCCTTTGTGTCAGCAGGAGCACAGCTATGGGGCAGGTCTTAATCGCAGTGGGAAAAGTCAGAATTTTGCTAGTGGGATTCCCCACGAGTCAGGGTTGCTCTGGCCCTGGAATCGAAGGCAGGAACCGCAATGGGAAGCCAGCTCGCCACTAGGGCTCCCCCCTCTGCCCCGCCCCCAGGCGGTGTGCAGACAGTTGTCCAGCGGCCACCTTGGCCGCATTTGGTGAAATGCTTCAGGGAAAAAAATCAAAAAGTGCTACGGCCACAACTTAGGGGAAATCAAATTTTTCTTTCAGAGCAACGTCTCAGGAGACTGTGGCCAACTTCAAGGTGCCTTTATCTGAATACATTCCATTAGGAAAGGAGCAGGAAGAAGTTCTGGGCTTTCAAGGTAACTCAATCAGACTCTGTGGCATTCACAGGGGTATCGGTTACCGTAAGCCTCGGGGGGCAGCAAGGAGATTAAGACGCGGATTACCTGCCACTTACTATGTGTCATCAAGGGAAGGGTGGCTCAGCTACAAGCCCCGTTTAATCGGGTCCTGGCAGGCTTTTCTCAAAAGGATGGTTGACAGCATTTCTAAGCGTGTTTTAAACTGTCTGTTATATCGGTGATGGGGACTCGCCACCGGAGAGTGACCGCAGTGTCAACAGTGGCCATGGGAGGAATTTCTGGCAAGCGGCCCTTTGTGAAATGATGAGAAGTGGGAGCAGGGAGGTGCCGGGTATTGTTTGGAAGCTCAGGGCCCCCTCAAACGCGCCCTGAAAGCCAGCAGCCTTGGGCTGGTTCAGCTTTACCTTTCACTCCTTAATCAGTCTGCGTGGTCGTCAAGATAGACATCACCAGGTCCGATACCATATCTGGTGACGGAAGAAGCCAGAATCGGTCCCGGCTCTGCCTCTGGGCAGCCAGACCAAGAGCGGGCTTTCTTCTGCAGGGACAGCCCCACACGAGAGACAAGAGAAGCACAGTGGCCTGAAAACAGGGTGGCGTCCCAAGTCATTCCACCGTCTACCCCAGTGGTCAGCACGCTATGACACGAGGGCCAAATCCAGACCACCTACTATTTTTTTAAAGTTTATTTATGTATTTTGAGAAAGAGAGAAAGAGAGCATGTGCACACAAGCAGGGGAGGGGCAGAGAGAGAGGGAGAGAGGGAGAATCCCAAGCGGAGATGCGGGGATGCGGGGCTGGAACTCATGAACCATAAGATCATGACCAGAGCCACGATCAAGAGTCAGGCGCTTAACCTACCAAGACACCCAGGCACCCCAGACCACCTACTATTTTTATGGTGTTACTGGAACACAGCCACATCCACTCCTTCACCTGGACTTCTGCACTGGTATGGCAGAGTTAAGTCGCTACGACAGGAACTGTGCGGCCCATAAAGCTTAATATATTTACTATCTGCCCTTTACAGGAAAAAAAAATGGCCGAGCTCAGGTCTACTCCATTCCTTAGAAGAAACTTCACAGTCCTGCTTAACCTCAGACCCGCACTGGGGGGCATGGGATGGAGGGCATGTCTTGACACATCCCAAATTCCAAGATGTTGAAGAAGTAATTGTTGAAGAGAAAACCCTAATGAAGCCCAACACTCCAGGTGGAGTCATCTGAACTAAGGTCTCTCCACAAAGAATTTCCAAGTTACCCAAACGGATGGAATGTCCACTTTTGACAATTCCCCATAAAACGGAATGCTGATCAGAAATCGGAAACGTTCAGAAATCTCAAGGGACTTTTCCCCCGCAAACGGGAGTTAGGAGAGGCCCACTTCTGACCCTGGCATTGAAGCCCCCTGCAATTTGCACCCAGGCCTCTTTCCATCCTCACTTGCCACAATTCCCGGTGATGCGGTATGTTATCCATTCTGTGCCTGCTTCGTGGCCGAGAACTGCAACAACAAGATGGTCACGCCAATATCTCTCGACATCTTGGCACCCAAGACCACAACCAGATGGTCCCTGAACACATGCTGGTCTCGTGCTAAATCCTCCACAGAAATGTCCTTCCTTCCCTCTGCACCTGCCGGGCCCCACCTGTGGCGCAAGGCTCTTCTCCAGTGTATCGTGAAGTCTTTCTGGATGCTTCCTGTCCAATGGTTCTTCTCCCTCACGGGCCTCCAAAGCAGTTCTTCCAAACGTCTCTTGTGGGACTGATCAAATCTGACCTGACACGGGTGTTATCTGTGGCCAAGGAACCCATGGTATCACCAATCAATGGTCTTCACTGCTCTTGAGTCATACTTGTGACCACGGTGAGGGTGAAGATAATGCATTGTGGAAAGCCTACCCACACGACCCTGGCACCACTCTCAAATCAGCTGCGTACACGGAAAGCTGATGAGTACATAGACAGGGACTCTGTCCCTGTGACTCAGGCCATGCCTAGAAAAAGGGGTATGGACCTTCAGTAGCCAGAGCCAGGAGGAAAATCCCAACAAAGAAGATGGGGGCTTTGTGGGGTCTCCAGGCCACGGTGAAGCTCTGCCTCATGAGTGACCAGCCACCCCACACAGGGAGAGAGGCCCTCTTCCTCACTGTCTGCGTGGGCAGCGGGAGCGGACTTCTCCCCACCAACACTGCTTTCTCATCACCTCATGGAGGGAGCAGAGTTTCGGGTCATTTTGTCAGCCAACAAACATGGACTGAGCACTGGTTTTGTGCCACTGGGGGAAGTGGCGAGCGAGAAAGACAAGCTCGCTGCCTCCGCAAAGACTACACTCTGTCCCCGACCCAGCCCAGGAAAATGCATGATCCTGGAGATTCTGGAGGTGAGCAGGACCGATAAGAAACCTTTACTCTTTACCCAGAAAAGCTCTGAGATGTGCTGCCCAGTTCTGCCAAGGACTGTCTGTGCCCTGAGACAGAGGAAGATAACTCAGCACCTGGTCTGGATGTCCCTCCCCTGCCGACTTTGGCAGCATCTTTATTCCCGGGTTGGAGGACCATTCAGGGAGCGCCATTTTGAATCTGAAAGTGGGGAGGTCATTGGGAAATAAGTCGGCCCAGTAGCTCTTGTGACACCGAAGAGGCAAGTGCAGAAGCCTCGGATCCTCCCACCCTTACCGGGTTTGGGGCTGGCCCTAGGGGACAGAACAGCCTAATCCTGGGGGCCGCCTCCAGGGTCGGGAAAGAGCTGAGAGGGTGGCCCTGTGGCCACAGGGTTCCGACTAGCTCAGGTGTTGGGGCAGGTGCCCATAAGGGCTCTGTGCCAAGGCCCAGAGGTGGAAACTAGGCTCAGACTTGACCAGGGATTTGGCCAGATGGCTACTGAGGTCACCGGGGCTCAAACCCAGGCTCCTGGCTTCGCCCAGTGCTCTGTGCCCAAGGTGACTGTCCTAGGGCTCCTGGTTGGGTGGCAGGTAGATGGGCCTCTGTGCTGAGTGACCCAGAGCAGAAGATAACTGACCCTACCCAGGCTCCCCTGCTGGCATCTGGTTGGGAGGGGGGCTCGTGGTGAAGGAGAGCTTCAGTGGGTTTTCCCCAAACACTCCAAGGTTGGTGACGTCCCTAGCTGCCCATGAGCCCTTCTAAGGCCAAAGCAGGTCCTGTTAGCCTCAGTATCCCCAGACACAGCACTGGACACACCGTGAGCACTACAAACTCTTAGTGAATGAGCCTCTGACCTGTCTCCCACCCTCTACCTCCAAGGGGTCGGTCTCCTCTTGCCCTGGAACTAGCCCCTCTTCCTCTCCTTCCCTTTGGGCTCCTACCAATGGCAATGGGGCTGCTCTACCCTGGACTATAGAACGTGGTTTCCTTGGCTCTTCTGGGAAAATCCTTTACAAATTTGAGTCTTTGTCAGGCGTAGGCCTGGTGACTTTGTAGGTTGCTACCTGGTTGGACATAGCAGGCAGATAGGACACTCTTCTCCCTGCCAGACCCCCACTGATGGTGACATCACAGGCAGGAGGAGAAGAGGCTCTGGGGGGACCAGGCCTTCCCTACGGTACCCGTAAGGCGGTCAGACCCTTTCTCAATCCTATGACTCCTGCAGACTCTGCCACCACACATGCAGCCCCTGACCTTGAACCTCTAGAGTCCTGCCTTCCCTGCAGTTCAAACTGGACTTCGGCTCTCACTGTCTCCCTTTCCCACAGAGAGGGAGACTTGTCTGGCCAGAACTAAGCCCCGGCCTAGACCAGTTCATAACCATGGTCTAAACTTCCCCATGACCTTTCCCCATGCCAGCCCCTGCTGACGCTCACGCCCAGTGGGGTGTCTCCCGAGGGTGGTTTGCGCGTGGCTGTGCAGGGTGGGGAGGGGAGCCTTCTCCCCAGAAAGAGTGGCTCGGGGTGCTCGCTCCCCTTCCCTGCAGCAAATCCACCCCAGGGGGGGGGACCTGCCTATGATCCACCGGACTCACCAGGCCTCTGACCACCAAGCCTGTGCCACCCCCAGCACCCAGATCTGTGGTCTCTCTCCTTTCCCGCTCTCAGGCCAGCAGGCCGGGCGCCCCCTCCATGCTGCCGGGAAGCCGAGAGCAAGCTGTTTACCCAGTGCTGTTTCTAACCCTTCTTTCCGCCCCGTTGGCCCCTGTGCCAACATCTGCCCTTGACTGGAACCGCCACGGCCTCCCCAGCACCGCGGAGAATCTGCCCCTTGCTCCCTCAGCCTCTCCCTCCTCCCCCCGGCTCCTCCTCTCGCCTCTCTCTCAATTTCTCCTTTTTTTCTGCCTTGCACCGGTAATTGTGAGCCGGTGAGGGAAAGCCCTGGAGTATTCAGTTCCAAGGGCTACCCAGCAGTTCTCAGAAGGGCACAAAGAGCCACGGTGAATGTCACATTGAGTCCCTGCAGCTGCACCTGCCGGCCGTCCCGGCCCCTCCGGTTCACCAGGGGGTCACCGAGCGCTCGCAGATTCTCCGGTGGCAGGAGAGCTACTATGTTTTCAGTTCACAGTGAGATTAAATCTACAACGTTTGACCTGTCTAATTTATTTTGTGGCTGACGGAGCAAGGAGAGCCCGTAGTGAGCTCGGGATGCATTTCTTCCCCTTAAACAAAACACCGAGGAATTCGTAGGAAACCGTCAGCAGCTCGACATTTCATTCCAGGCCTGGACACGAAAACGGCTGTGTAATGAGCTCTGGATTCCGTAGCCTGGACGAGTCAAGCCGACCCGGCATTGTTTTTCCCACTGAACTACAGACTCCCGCTAATCAGCCCCGGTAACACGAGGCCCTGGAGGACTTGGAACGCAAGCTTGGGGCTCCGACCCCGACAAAGGTCAGACCCTTATCTGAAGTTTGCCCAGATTTGGCCGTGCCCTTCAATGCCCTTCTTGTCTCCTGCTGCCCTTGTCCACCTTGTCCATCAGCCAAAGCCATGCCAGCCCTCTCCGCCTCCCTCCCCTCCCCCAGCCAGAGAAAACACGCTCGAGAGCGGTTGCCCCTGAGAAATCAAAGTGCACTCACTCCCATTCCTGCCGGGGGAACACCTCCCGGCGGCAGGCAGTTCGCCGTGGTTTTTAGAATGGCTTCGTGAGCAGCAGAACAGCCTTTCCTTCTTTTTTTTTCCTTTTAAAGAGTCGTAGGTGGGACCCCACTGAACCAGACACTGGCCAAGTTGCTCAGCCTGGAGCACGGGGGGGGGGGCTGGGACTTGACCCATCAGTCGAGGCCTCGGCCCTGGGGCAGGCTGGATGAGGGGCCTCCGCGTGAGACCCTTGGACAGCAGAGACACATGTGCTTTTTGCAGCCAGGAGAGCCAGTGCCTGGGGAGCACTTGTCTGTCAGGAGGGTCCAAAGACAAGGTCGGGCAAAGCCACGGGCACAGCTGTCCTGAGCCCAGATCTTCTGGGCAGGAGGGCTGGAAGCCGTGTGGACACGGGCATGGGAGGCACTAAGCGGTGCAGGCTCCACCGCGTGTGGCATAAAGCTGGCGGGAGACCGGACAGTCATTTGGGTCAAGGGGGGGTAAGGCCGGTAGACGAGGAGCCAGGCCCGGACCTGTTTCCAGACGTCATTCGTGGGGTTCTTTCAGCAAGCGTAAGGCGGTGAGGATTATGCTTTAGAAAGATGGATGTGGCCGCGTCACAGGCCAGGTGAAGTCGTGAGCACTCGGGCGGGAGCCCCGGTTAGGACCCTATTCTAGAACGGATGAGGGGACTAGAAGCCAGAGGAGGCGGGAGAATGGGTTCCGGGTGCGGCCTAACCGGGAGAGTGGGCCTGGTCCCCAGCACGGTGAGGGGACAAGGAGGGATGGGGACACCCTGAGGGCAGACCTAGTGTGACCAAGGTGATGGCGATAGCAGCTACTAATCTTTGGTGAGAATTCACCTGGAGACTCTGCAAAGCAGAGTCACGTCTTCCTATTGGATCCATAAAATGACTGGGTAAGATGGATGTTGTCTTCTCGTCTCTTGCAGATGACATCCCTTAGGCTCAGAGAGGGAAGGAATTTGCCCTGGATCACACAGCCAGAAGAACAGAGGCAGGAGCTGTGTCGGCGCCGATTCCAGGGCCTGGCTGCCCGCCTACCGCCCCACGTGGCCAGGAGAAACTTACAAACGTGGACCCAGAGCTGGGAGCTGAGCCCCAGGGTCCTTTCATTGGGGTGCTATCAAGCCTCCAAGGGAGGGGGGTTGTAAAGGTCAGTTAGGACTAGGAGGCCCCTCGGGCCCAGAGCCCCGGTGCGGCTGAATCAAACCCTCCACCAGCCTCGGGGTCCCAGGCCTGGCAAGGAGGCGCCCGTAACACTCAGAGAATCTGAACTACAGGCCCAGGAACCATAGCTCGGCCAAGATGCATGTGCCCCCTGGGACCAGGATGTGAATTTCAGCTCAGGCTGGGGCAGCGCTAGTTATTAATTACAACACATTAATTATGACATTCGGGGAATGCTCGAAATGGAGGACTGCGGACCTCTCCCAAGGCCATACCTTGTCTCATATTTCTCACCCGAAGCCGTGACGAAGGCACGGTATTAAGGGCAGATCAGCCCCCACGCTGGTTGGAACTGGGATCGGTGGAGGGGGGCGGTGGGGGGAGAACCGTGCCATTCGACGTCTGACTAGCACGCTGACCTTTGAACACGAGAAGCTAAAAAGATGTATAGGGTACGGAGTAAAGAGTCCAGGGAAATGTGTGTTCTGATAAAAGGTAATGGATGACCAAGGAAGAACCAAAACCTTGCAATAATGTCAGCCACAGGGCAGGGACGCAGGGTGGGCTTGTGTAGTGTACAGAAAGAAAAGCTCGCAGTTTCACTAATCAGCTCCAAGTGAAGCTAGTGAAAGCATAAATAAAGAGAAAAAATAAAAGCAAGAGAATCAGGAAGGTAGTACCCTTAGCTGTTCTTATCTAGCCAGGCTCTGGTTGGTTTGTTTGTGTATTTTGACCCGTTTGACCAGTGTGTGCGCTCTGCCTGGATCATTAGGGGGGCCAGTGGAGGTGACGATGGTGTTTACGAAGAGGGATTTCTACCTCACCCTCGCTCCCTAGAGATAGGCAAGAACAGATTCAGCAGCAGAATCTACAGCGAGTTCCTTCTGGTATGTGGGTATGACATTAATGACAACGGCTCATGTTTTCTGGACACTAATTATGCACCACGTAGAGGTCTAAGGATCACTGTCGCTGGATTAACTCATTTAGTTCTTAGGGCAGATCGTGCAGAGACAATACAGTTACCCTCACACCTGCTGGAAAAAGAACTGAAGCACAGGTGTCCTGCCCCGTGTCACCTGCCCAGTGTCCCCTAACTAGTAAGGGTTAGTGCCAGGAGTTGTGCCCAGGTGGTCAGACTCCGGAGTCTACCTCTGAACCCTCTGCCATACTACCCAGATTTTAGGAAGTACAAGAACCACCTGATGGATAACCCAAGAGACTTGAAGACACACTTCCTCCCCAAACTCGCACACGCCTGTGCCCCACAGCATTGCTTGCAGCAGCCAAAGAGCAGAAAGGACCCAAAGGCCCACCGGCTTACAGATGCATCAACAGAATGCGGTAGGTCCGTGCGGTGGACTATGATACGCCCGAGGGAAGGAACAGAGTGCTACCAGGTGCTTCACTGTGGATGAACCTTGGAAACATTACGGGAAAGAAGACCGTCGCGACAGACCGCGTACTGAAGGATTCCATCAACGTGAAATGTCCCGAAGGCAAATCCGTACAGACAGAAGGGAGATTAGAGGTTGCCAGGAGCTGGCGAAAGGGAGAATTGAGAGTGACTGGTGAGAGGTATTGGTTTCTCTGCGGAGCGACAGAAATGTTCTGGAATTCACGGTGATGGTTGCCCAGCGTGGTGAACATACAAAACAAACAAACAAAAAACACTAGATCATGTACTTTAAAACATGAAATTTTATGTTGTATTAATTATGTCTCTATTTTTTAAGTTGCCACAAGTATCCCACCTGCCTGATGCACCAGTGAGGGCACCGTCAGCTTTGTCCTTGGCTGTTCCCTGGGTTGCAAGACGACCAGCCCAGTTCCAGGCTTCACACACCAACAGCAGCATCTAATGGAAGAAGAGAGGCTTTCAAAGCATGAGGAAACCTTCCCAGAAGCACCCCCAGCATTAGTCCTTGTTCATCTGCTTTGGTGAGGACTGAGCCCCCTGCCCTCGACTGAACCTGTCACTGGCAGGAAGACTAGGGGCTTCTGGGTCTGTTTAGACCAACCAGTATTTGCCGCTGAATTTTGTGGACACCTGAACAAAACAGGACTGGGTCAGAAAAAGGAAGGGCAATGGCTGTCTGCGGGCACTCGATGGTTCCTGCTATGCTTGGTGCTCGTTAAAACACAAATTCCCAGGGCCCGCCTCAGAGCTTGTGATTGGGCAGTCGTGGGTTTCAGAGCCCTGCATCTGACAGAAGCCCCTCAGATGCCTCTGATGAGGGAGCCCTCAGATCACACTCTGAGCAACATTGTGAGGTGAGGTCTGAAAACACACTCAAGCTTTCCTGTTACCCCACATCTTGCAGGAATCCCTATTTCTGCCTCCATGCTCCCCATTCTCTGGAAAAAGCACTCCAAAAGATGAAGACAGCAGGGATGGGAAGGAAAGAAAGAAGGAAGGAAGGAAGGAAGGAAGGGGAGAAGGAAGGAGAGAAGGAAGGAAAGAAGGAGGGAGGGAGGAAGGAAGGAAGGAAAGAAGGAAGGAAGGAA
>NC_064818.1:76727253-76754881 GCF_023721935.1 Panthera uncia | reverse complement strand
AAGGGGAGAAGGAAGGAGAGAAGGAAGGAAGGAGGGAGGGAGGGAGGAAGGAAGGAAGGAAAGAAGGAAGGAAGGAAGGAAGGGGAGAAGGAAGGAAGGAAGGAAAGAAGGAAGGAGAAAAGAAAGGAAGGAAGGAAGGAAGGAGAGAGGGAGGAAGGAAGGAAGGAAGGAGAGAAGGAAAGAAGGATGGAAGGAAGGAAGGGGAGAAGGAAGGAGAGAAGGAAGGAAGGAAGGAAGGAAGGAGTGAGGGAGGGAGGGATGGGGAAGAAAAGAAAAGAAGAAGATGAGAAGGAGACCGACATTTCCTCAGCTTCTATCCCGTGCTTTTATACACATTCCACAATGTCATGGCAAGGCAGCTATTACTCTACCCATTTCATAGATGCGGACACTGAGGCTAAACATATCAGCAGCTTGGCCAAGGCCACATGAAAATGGAAGACCGGGAATTCAGACCTGGGTCCCTTGTCCGCTTCTAGAACTGCGGCCACCAGACCCTCCTCAGCGGACACACCGACCAGGAGACCAGAGGGTGGTCAAGCCCCAACACAGAACTTCTGAATTAACTGCAAGTCCAGCTTGGTTAGAAAGTGACAGTCTCTTAGCAAAGTGAGTTCAGGACTCCTCCCTAGAAGAGACAGTCTTTCATTTCTTCACATCAGAAAAAAAAAAAAAGAAAGAAAGAAAAGAAAAGAAATTGCTTGTTCTCTCGGTATTAAAATTGTGTGCCCACACCCTTTGACTTTTTTTGCTTTAATAGTGCATTTTCTCTGCACTTGGCTTTGATGTCACTAAAAAGATGGCCGTAACGCAGCCACTCACCACGGATTTATGCTAAAAAGACAAGCATTCAGAATGCACCACT
Organism: Panthera uncia; assembly: GCF_023721935.1. Lineage (NCBI taxonomy): Eukaryota > Metazoa > Chordata > Mammalia > Carnivora > Felidae > Panthera > Panthera uncia. Next base: position 76,754,016 of record NC_064818.1, on the reverse strand, counting down.
TCCATTTGTCTGAGGCTACGCGCCTCTACAGGTCATGTTCTTCCAGACCTGGGAATGGGCAGGATCATGGGAACGTTTCTATTCTCAGTCACGAAAATGGGCCAGAAAATACTCGGCAAGATAGACCTGCCAACACAGAGCCGCTACCTGGGAAAAGGCTTTCACCTGGAGCCAGCTCATCCGCCTTTTCAACAAAAGCACTTATTTCTTCCCTCCAGCCGCCCACATCTCTCTTTTCTATGGATCAAAAACCTCTTGAGACGATGGTTTTAAGAGAAGAAGAAATCTGAATTTTATGTAAATGTCAACCCTGCAATACAATTCCCCTTGAGAGTTTCCCGGGGACCACTCCTAAGGGAAGAACTCTGAAATCGGCTTCTCTCCCCATTCCTTTGCGGGATTCTTGGTTCTCAGGTCAGCGCTTCTCTCCGTCCACAAGGAAGACGCCTGTCAAGGCTTTGGGGCAGGTGAATTCAGGTGTGTTGCCATTCCCCCAAAGAAAGCTATCATTTTAGGCTCAGATTCTGAAAGACAGAACAGGGCTGAGAAAAGTCAAGTCCTGAGCGTCGCGGTCGAGGTCTTTTTGTGCAAGTTTACCTGAAATGTTAGCAAGCACACTTGGGAACATCACCCGTGTGGGTGTGGGGATGGCTCGTGAATCTGCTGCTGGGATGGAGGGAAAACGGCTCCACGGGAGGCTGGGGTTCAAGCGAACCCTGGCAGATAAGGGGGCTTGCGAGAAAGAAGAAGGCAAGGACGAGGCGGGTCGAATTAAGTGCCTGTGGGCACAGGATTTTGGAGTGAGACAGGTTGGTGCCCACGCAGAGCATGCTGGAGGACTGAGGATGTTCACACAAAAACCCTGTGCGCTGGGTCTGATTCATTAGCCTTAAAAAGTAACGTACTCCTGGGAGCGTCACTTGAGCATCAGGAGAGCCCAGATGCAAAGTCCCCTCACATAGATGACCCACCCTTGGTGGCATCGTCCAGCCCCCAGGGCAGGACCGCTTTAGGCTGAGAGTCGTGTTAACATAACTCGGCGGCACATCGGACATGTGCGGACTCCCTAAGACAGGCAGTGTCCCATGAAACGATGACGTAAGGAATTGGCGTAAGAAGGCGTCGGCGTGGGGTTACATCAGATGGACGCCAGTGCCGACGTGGTCAGCCTTCTGCCCACAGGCCAGGCATCACTCTAAGCACCCAACCTGCGGCCTCTCATTTCACCTGACTCACAACAACCCCCAAGAGAGGTTGGTCGTTCCCATTTTACAGATGAAGAAACTAAAGGTCCGAGGAGAGAAGTAAGCAGCCCGCAGTCACGTGGCTCGAAAGCAGCAGAGACGTCCAAGCCCCAAGAGCCCCATTCCGGTGCCGGGCACCTCTTACAAAGAGCTGCATTGATTCTTACTAGAATGAACGTGCGTCAACAATCCCTTTCCCGTACAGATCGAAATCCTGTTTATTAGAGGTGTGGCCTCCACGCTAACCGCTCCCTGAGGAAACTCAGATGAAGCGGACGCTAATCCAAGAGGTAACTTCCAGGCCACCGTGTCTGCCATCGTCTGTCACCGCTCGGAAGAGTTGAAGGCAAGCGTTCCAATTCACGTGTTTGCCTCTCAGGTGGGGTCGTGTCCCGTCAAGACGCCAACGAAAACAACGCAAGGCTGAGGACAGTCTGGGGCTGAGCCCTCACCTTACACGGACGCAAAGCGTGCCCCAAACAACGCTACTCACGTTGCATCCCACCATTAAGCTGTCAAGATGGGAGATAAATAAAGTCCCAGGACACTGTTTGGCAATTAGTTCCATCTCAACCTCTTTGGTAGCCTTCACACTGCACCGTAATTGTGAGATTAAAAAGCTATAATTTACATGGTTGGCTATAAGTGTGTGGCTATCTTGCTATGACAAAGCAATTACCCAAGCGATTAGCCTCATAAAGTAATCCGCGATTGTAGGTAAATAATGATTATGTGGCTGACAAGCGTCGTGCTATTGACTCTTAAAACAAATACTAAGATTTACCTTTTCATATGCCCGTCTATCATATGTATCCTAAGCCTCTGAGGAAGGGTCGTGTGAAGCCCATAGGACATGAGAGAGATTTTTGCACAGCACTTCAAAATCTGGAAGGTACATTTATTTTTTTATTTAAAAAAAACTTTTTTAAACGTGTATTTCTTTTTGAGACAGAGAGAGACAGAGCATGAACGGGGGAGGGGCAGAGAGAGAGGGAGACACAGAGTCTGAAACAGGCTCCAGGCTCCGAGCCGTCAGCACAGAGCCCGACGCGGGGCTCAAACTCACGGACCGCGAGATCGTGACCTGAGCCGAAGTCGGAACGCTTAACCGACTGAGCCACCCAGGAGCCCCTGGAAGGTACATTTAAAATGCATCTTTTTCTAACTGGTCCACACGATTGTGACACAAAGAAGGGAAATCAGGCGATGTCACTTCCATGTTTTATAGGGAATATTGGGTCTCAGAGAAACTAAGGGACTTGACTTAGCAGACATGTAATTCCTTTTCTCAGGAATCCTTAAGAAGAGAAACTCCTTCCTGGGACAGCACCCCCCCCCCCCTTCCTCTCCCAAAGGCTCACAGGCTGAGCCAAAGGACTTTTCAGTCTCTGCAGAATGCTTCTGTCTACGGCGATGAAATAGAATAATTCAAGCAATAATGACATCTCGTCCCCCCACCCCCCAAATCAAAAGGCACTATATACTTCAACTATATTTTATGGCTTTGTTCAGTAAAGTTGGCCAAAGGTCGTAATTCTTTCCTTGTGTCTATACAAAGCCAAATGGCCATTTGAAAAATGTGAAGTTAAAAATGTTCAAATGAAATGATTCTGTATCTACCACTCAAATTTTATTACTTGCCTCAGTGTGACCAACATTGTAATAAATGTAGCCCAATTGCTTTGCAGAGACAGAGTCAGGAGCCATGGCAAGCCCAGGAGAAGGTAGGCGGGAGGAGGTCTCCAGAGCGTCTGGTGTACGAGACCAGATTTCAGATCTGAGCTGCTCCAGGATGTTTTCTGAGACCCGGGATGGAAACAGGATGGACCATCGAGAACCTGACTGTCCTTGGATTCCTCCCTTCCGTCGTTCAACAAATACGTCTTAAAGGCCTGTTAAGTGCCAAGCAGGGGCCTGGAGCCCCAACATGAACAAGATAGGGGTGCCTTTGTCCTCTTCTTTTTTTATGTTTATTTATTCTTGAGAGAGAGAGAAACAGAGTGTGAGGTGGGGAGAGGCCGGGAGTGAGGGAAACACAGAATCCAAAGCAGGCTCCAGGCTCCAAGCTGTCAGCCCGGAGCCCGACTCAGGGATCAAGCCCACAAACCGCGAGATCATGACCTGAGCCGAAGTCAGATGCTTAACCGACTGAGCCACCCCGGCGCCCCTTTATTTATTTTTTAAATGGTTGTTTATTTTTAAGAGATGGGGGAGGGGCAGAAAGAGAGGGGACAGAGGATCTAAAGTGAGCTCTGTGCTGACAGCAGTGAGCCCAATGTGGGGCTTGAACTCATTAACCATGAGACCCTGCGCTGAACCTAAATAGGACCCTCAACTGACTGAGTCACCCAAGTGCCGTGATCGTTCCATTTTAATGGAAATTTTCAATGCTGTTCAAATTCCAAAGTTGTATTAAGTCCTATTTTGAATATTTCTATTCCAGTATATTTTTTAATGTTTATTTATTTATTTTGAGAGAGAGAGAGAGAAGGAGCACAAGCAGGGGAGGGGCAGAGAGGGAGAGAAAGAGAATCCCAAGCAGGCTCCGTGAAGAGCCCAATGCGGGGCTCCAACCCATGAACCATGAGAACGTGACCTGAGCCAAAACCAAGAGTTGGACACTTAACCGACTGAGCCACCCAGGTGCCCCTGGAATTTTTAAATTCCAGTATTTTAAAAATATCCCAAATTAAAAAAAAAAATCCTAAGTTTTATACCCGTTTCATTAAAACCAAAATAACCATCTAACAAAATAAGCACCTGAGTCAGCCTATAGGCAAGTGTTTGTCACTCTACATACATTTCTACATATAGTCATTCATTTATTCAGAATACAAACACTCGTGGAGGGGATACACGGCCCAGGACAATAATCCCTAAATTCGCCCTTCCCTTCACATCACGTTTCCTCGCACACTACAGTTCCCCGTCTACTCTCTGTTCCCGACACCTAGGAAGAAAACCTCCAGTTGCCTCCATTAGGGTCCTCCCATCAATACTGCTCCCGGCCCCAGCCTATAGCCTGTTTTCCTCTGCCCCCTCCTTCTCCGGAGTCTGCCACGAAAGCCCAAGAAGCCTTTGTGGTAATGGAAGGACATTCCAAGAAGGATGGAGGGACCGGGAGAAATGAGCAGGCAACACCAGATCGTCCCCACATTAATAACTGATGCCCCTTCATGTAGATGTTTACAACTAAGCTCTCTCCATATGATCATTTCAGTGATCACCGAAGTGGGTTATGGATGAAGATTTCAGGATTTCCATCCCTGGAGATGATGAGAAAGACAAATAGGAAGATTTCACACTGGGGCCGATTGGAGCCATCATAATATTTGTTTAACATCTGCTTCGGTCGGGATTGTTACACCTGGCCACAATTGGTGCCATTGTTCCTGGAGCTAATCTCATAGATTTACCCCTTTCTTTATTTTTAATTGAATTGCCCTACAGGTAAATACACGGAGCCCTTTCCAGTGCAGACACCCGGAGCGTGGGTATCATCCTTGCCCCGGATTCTTTGTGTGTCAAACGAAAGCCACTTCAGACCCCTGAGTCCAAAGGAGTTAATTAACAGAAATCAAAGGAGCCTTTGTTGCCATCCCAAATCTTCCTCTCTTCTCCAGATGGGGACAGATTCACTGACAATTTAGTTCCATTTCTGAGAATGGTTTCTCAGGTTTCCCTTGTCGGTGACTAGAAAGGGCCAGGTGCCATCAAGGACTCCTGTTCCTGGGGCTCTGCCAAAGACCAAATCAAAGGGAATAGAAGAGCCTCAAATCTGTGGTCCAGGACCCATCAGGGACCTGGCCTTAGGTTGAGGACCAAGATGGGGCAGTGGGGTAACGTGCAGAGAAGTCCTGGGGAGTGGGGGTGATAGACGGCATCACAGGGCTCTGCTCAGAGCAGAAACACATGAGCAGGGGCTCCAGGGTGTGGGTAGCAACTCTTAAAAGTTCCTGTGACCAGGGGCACCTGGGTGGCTCAGTTGGTTAAGCGTCCAGCTTCGGCTCAGGTCACGACCTCGAGATCTGTGAGTTCGAGCCCCACATCGGGTTCTGCGCTGACCGCACAGAGCCTGGAGCCTGCTTTGGATTCTGTGTCTCAGTCTCTCTGCCTCTCCCCTGCTTGCTCTCTCTCTCTCTCTCTCTCTCTCAAATAAACAAAGGTTAAAAAAATTTTTTAAGAAAAATTCCTATGATGGCTCACCTGAGACCCCATCCAACAGGGTTTAAAGGCCCCATGTTCGAGCTGACTGAGTCACTGCTTACTTGAATGAAAGATCCATGCCAGGATGCCAGGATTAGCTTTCAGAGATTAAAATAAATAAATAAATAAATAAATAAATAAAAGGACCAGCTTTATAAGATCAGCACAGTCCCAAAATAAGCAAGCAAAGGACATTCATTCCTCTGTGTTTACCAAAATCTAATTTATAAAGAGAAAAGTTCAGCAGGGAGGTGCAGCAGGTAGGATAGGGTCAACTGTCAACATATCCAGTGGTCTTAAAAGAGACGGACAGGTGACCTGAGTCTGTAAGGCCCAGGACTCCAGGGAAAGAAAAACACCGCTCACGCAATGTCCAATTTAACTATGATGTGTCCCCACAAAGTGGATATTTCCCGATGGAGGGATGGACACGGTGGGGAAGTGGTCATTCGTTAGCCCAGCACCTGGGATGAAACCCAGCACGGTTAGTTCCCAAACCTGCGCTTTTCCCAAGAAATCATGTGGACTCCTGCACAAACTAGGAAGCACCCTCTGGAGCTTGAAGGAGACAGTTTTAAAAATGAAAGGGAGTTCTGCTTCATACAGTGTGTAATGAGGTGCTAGGGTTTATTTTAATGCTGAGAACCGAGCACAAGCTGAAAATAGATGTAGATTCAAGAATATTTTTGAGCCGTGGTTTCAACCGCTGCTCATGCAGATGGGGCAGGTGGAGGTGGGGGGCCAGAGGGAGGGCACGGCCGCATCTTGAGGACACTGGGGGGTGCAGAGGGCAACAGCAGGGCCCCCTTCTCCTCTCTCGTCAGCCCAAAGCAATATATTTGCTTTCATTCAAAGTTGCCTTAAAATTCCACTGCTAAGAAAAGAAGTTTAAAAGGGACAGGTTTGTCAGTCATTTTTCCCGGATGGGTCTGGCAACACCGGGGCACTTGGGTGGACATACAAAAAGAATGAGCCCGCCCTTCCTGCTCTGACCGTGACTTTCTGAGCCTTTGGCATGGCATGAGCCCAGGATAGGGATGGGGAGGGGCGCTTTTAGACCCCCGGAACACACAGCGACCGTGTTTGCTTCCCCGGGAGAGCCAGGGTCTGCAGGCCCCATCAGAAAGGGGGTTTGGGGGAGACCGTAGCTGGAGTGTTGTAGGAACTCTTTGCACTAGATGGGTCCGACAGAAGAAACACTGTCTCTGGACACAAGCCTTGCTCTGCTTTCTTATTTGGGTGGTCAGGGATCTCTCAGGCCCCGTTTCCTCATCAGTTGGATCAGGAAGCAACACCTGCCTTGCAGGTTTCGGAGAGAGGCTGCTGTTAGGCACTGAGATCCTGCCAAGCACCCGCTTGGCAGAGAGATTACAGGGCTTAGGGGATTCCCACCCTGCCCCGTGGCTGCCTGCTTGACTTTCCCCTCCCTGGAAGTGAGATCAGGAGTTGGGGGGTGGGGGGGGATGCAAGCTTATTAGCACATGTGAAATAGCCTTTCCCTTATTTGTCCTGAATGAAATAATGGCTGTAATGAAAAGTCAAGGAGTTCAGGAAACAGTTTTCTCTGAAATACAATTCCCAGTGAACTGGGAACAATATCCAGCAAAAACAAAAACAAAGAGAAATAAAAAGGAATGGAATCTACTGAAACCAAAGGGGACAGAAAAGTCTCAACTTCAGCACTGGGTCAAATTGAGTGATAAAGTGAATTCCCAATTTTCACCAAAGGGCATTTGCTGGATGCCCCGGAATGCATAGCCCATCTGCCTCTGTCCCTGCCACCTGAGACCCTCACCCAGGTTCCAAGGGCACTGAGATGGCGCCCTTCTAGGCTGCCCGGAAGCTCTTGCCACGGCCAGAGCTCACGCCCCCGATCTGGGCCACACTGAACAACTTCCAGTCCCATACACTTTCCTCCTCCAACCCTCTGCAGGGAGCCACGCCCTCCATCTTTCTCTTTCCCTGGGGGGGGGGGGGGGTTCCCACTAGCCCTTCAGTTCATCCAGAAGTCCCTGCCTGAGACCCCTGCATCCCAGCAGGCAGGTTGCCCACGGATGGAGGTACCGCCTGTCCTATGGTCTTTGGTCCTTCGAGGGTGCTCCCCGCCTCCGGGCAGGGGCCAGCCCACGTGTCAGTGTCTGGGTCAGAGCCTGGGGCTTAGTAGGTCCTCAGTGTTGAAAGAGGGCTGTTTGCCCAGCCAGATCTGAGCTGTCTAGCCTTCTGTGGTCCCCAGTGGTCACTTCCTTCATCTCCTCACTCAGGACAATGAGCAGGACACAGCCCATGTTTCCTCCCAGTGGTCTCCGTGGAATTTCTGGGATTTCTTTCTAAATCCATGGATGGAGACAATGACTGCATTATGAACGTTCTAGAAAGCCCAGCCTTGCCCTACATTGTTGTCTGAGCCTCCAGTCTACACTGATCCCCAGAGGACACCACAGGGCACCCCAGTCCCTCCTTCCAGAACCTTCCCCTCTCCTTCTCAGGGGCCCTCCTGACGCCTCTGGGGCATAACCAAATTGTGGGTGTGTGTCTCAGAGATATTTATCACAGAATTACAGCTCCAGGATCCCGTTTCCATGACTGTGACATGATGACTGTGTATTTCACGCCTTTCAGTTTCCCAGCTGGGATTCCGAGATTTAAAGGCATGGGGGATGTATTTTTAAATTTACGAGGGGGCCATTGATTTAATTAATCGTACCCAGAGAGTGTCGTCAGTCACAATAAGAATTCTTAAAGGCAAAGAGGACCAGAGGAGGGAGGTCTCCGATGGCTTGCAGCTGCCAAAGCTTGTGTTTCTCTGAAAAAGCCAGCGACGCTAAGGTTCTGGGTTAAAATACATTCTTTAGGAGGGCATGTCCATAGCCGGCGATGCGCCCAAGAGCATTTTGAGAAGCACCTGTTTGCAAACAGAATAACCTACGTGCTGTGACACAGACCAAAGCGGCTTTTCTTTGAGGGTCTCCGTGTCACGCGATCCTTCACAAAGGACAAAACCCACTCACCAGCCAGAAATAGTCTCAGCCTTTACACCCGTCCATTCCATCATCCGATTGGTGTTGGCTGCGCTTGAGCTCTCTGAATCGGGTTTTCCCTAATGAGTCACGAGGAAGACCGTGTTCCTGGCCGGCAAGTCCCAGGGTCCCAGGGTCCCAGGGTCAGGCATCAGAGACACCTAGCCTGCCTGGCCCAACCTGCTCATTTTACAGATGGGAACACTGAGTCTCAGAGGTCTTGTCTGTGAAAGACAAAGCCAGGATCTGAGTCCTCCTGATCCCTCTCTGCTGTCTGGCAAGGCCCCCTGACTAAAGAGGAGGCTTCGGTTGGTGTCCCTTTCACAACATCCGTCCAATTATTTTCTTTTCCTTTTAAGTTTATTTATTTTGAAAGACAGAGAAAGAGCAGGACAGGGGCAGAGAGAGAGGGAAAGAGGGGAAACCTCAAGCAGGCTCTGCACTGTCAGCACAGAGCCTGATGTGGGGCTCAAACTCATGAACGGTGAGATCACGACCCGAGCCCAAACCAAGAGTCGGCTGCTTCACTGTCTGAGCCATCCAGGCGCCCCCCACCCCCCCGCCCCCGGTCATTTGCTACTTTTAGACTTCTACTCCTGCACAGAACAAAAATTTTTATGGACTTAACATATTTTCCTCCAGAATCACATCCTATTTTTTTCCTCCCGTGCTTACAAGACATCAACATTTTCCGTGGATTCGCGAACCCAGAAGCTGTTGCGAGCGCGGCCCCACGGACCCCACGCCTGAGGCTGTGACCTCAGTTCTACTGTCAGAGGGTCTGGTGGAGACGTCTCTTCTAGGATACTTTCCAGGGAAGCGAAAGGAGGGAGGAAGAGCAGAGAGGAGAAGGCAGCCATAATTCTGACGGCCAGTGTCATTTACACTTGTTATTTGCATTTGTAAGAGGAGTCTGTCCATAGGGGAGAAAGGCTGGCTGTCATCTGGAAATGAGCCCAGATCATCCCCAGCTGAGAGCCCCCGTGAGGACAGGCAGGACAGTCACAGACCTCAGGGTCAGAACTGGGAGATGGTATTAGTTTCCCCTGCAATCCTTCCTCACCCTCCCCGCCTCATGTGGGGCCAGTCCCTCTTCCTGTCCAACACTGTCACTGGCCGGTGTCTGCTCACCTGCTTGACTCCCAAGGGGCAGGGAGGTCTTTGAAAGCAGGGACTTATCTGTCCCGTTGTTCCTGAATCTCCTAGCAGACAGAGTACCTGGCACATAACATATGCTCAATAAATGCAGATGGCTTAAATGGGGGAATGTGACCCCGTTTACTCATTTTATAGAAGAGGAGACTGAGGTCCAAAGAGGTCAAGCGAGAAATCAGGAGTGGAACCAGAGCAAGGATCAGGGCCGCAGCCTGAACCTCTCCGGTCCCTTATCTTTGCAAATAATAAGAAAACAATATGGATTAACCTGAACCACTTAGTTCTGCTTTGCCAGGATCATGCAAACTCATTCTCTTCCACCTCTCGCTTCCCACCCCCACCCCCCAAAGATCTTGGAAATGCTGCAGGGTTTCATGCAAATGATCTTCCAGGGGCCGGTAAGAAAGCAAATGTTTATTTTCCCTTCAAAGGTCCCCGATGGGCTTTATCTGCTGGCCTGACTAGGCCCCTGCTATCAGATGGGCATGGAAATGACTCCCCTAGAAAGGTCCTGAAAGAGAATAGCTCTGTTTTCAAAACCACAGGCATTTGCCTGGACATTTGCCTGCTCATTTTCCTTTTCCGTTCCAAACAGCATGGGGGCACCATAACTGTTCTTGCCTAGGAAAATTCTAACAGCAGGTAAGTACAGGCCCACCGTCTGGGAGATGGGCCAGGCCATAAGGAGGGCCCAAGCCTCAACCCCTCTGAAATTCTTCATTTCCCAGGAGCCCCATCTCATGCAGAGAAGAAAAGAAAGGTGGACCACCTGCCACCATCAGGGACCTAGGGTACCGGAGGAAGCACTTTGAGGAAAACCCTTAAAAATACTAGACCAAGGGGCTGACATGTTCTGAGTCATCAGCTCAGAATATTGAGAGGAGAGGGTTTTTTTTTTTTTTAGTGCAAGCTTTCTCCCCAGTTCCAACCTGCCTGCTTCCCTGGGAAGGCCTGAGGGCCGCCCTCTGAGCACCAGGACATTGCCCCAGGGAAGGAACGGTTAAAACTGCTGACCAAGTTTAACGGGTCCCAGGAAGGACAGGCTTAGGGGCCTCACGGTTGCCTCCGTGGGCTCCACCCACTGGATCCCAGAGACTGAGCCGGGCCGCAGAAAGCCACCTCTTAGGGCGCACAGAAGATGCTACACTTTCCATACGACCCAGCAATCCCACTGCTGTGTGCAGACAAGTTCCTGTACATGAATGTTCACAGCAGCTTTATTCATAATAGCCTAAGACTGGAAATTACCCAAATGCCCATCAGCTGGAGAATGGATAAACAAAGTGAGGCAGATCCAAATCATGGACTACCACCGGGCCTCGGGTGGGGGGGGGGGGGCGCTGCTGTGAAAGGTAATGGCGAGAAGCCCGACGAGAAGAGAGAAAAAAAAATACTTTAATGTCTTGATTGTGGAGGGCGGTTATGCAACAGTGTTCACGGGTCAGAGCTCATCAGATGCACACTCAAGCTGGCGAATTTTATTGCACGTAACTTACACCTCAATAAGCGTGATTTTTTAAAAGAAATAGCACGAAGAATTATGTCACGTTAGATATTAACCTTCTTTGAGGCTTCTTATTTTTCTGCCTGTAAAATGGTATTCAAAACCCAGACCAGCCCAGAACCCCCTTCCCCAAGGAGTCCCGGGAGAGGGGCCAGAGAAGACCATTCCTTCATCTTTTTAGCCCATTACCAGCTGCTCGGAGATGTTGAGAGGTAGCAGGATTTGTAGGTTAAGAGTGGAGCTTTCAAAACTTGAATTTAATGCCCAGCTCAGCCAGTCACTGGGTGAACCTGGAAAAGACTGTCAGGCTCTGAAACCCCATATCTGTGAAATGGTAATGAAAACAGCCCCTCCCAAGGTGGAAACAGCCCAAATAGCCCTCCATGGATAAACACACAGACAAAATGGCGGCAGAGCCACACAATGGAGCACTATTCGGCCGTAAAAAAAGAATGAGGTGCTGACCCGGGCTACAACATGGATGAAATCCGAAAGCATCATGCTAAGTAAAAAGATCACATAGTATATGATTCATTTATATGAAATATTCAGAATCAGTAAATCCACCGAGGCAGAAAGCAGATTAGTGGTTACCAGATGCAGCGGGGAAGAGGGGAAAAGGAAAAACTGTTTAAATTCGTACCGGGTTTTGTTTGGGAAGGTTTAAAATGTTTTGAAACTAGATAGAGGCGTTGGTTGCCTAACACCGTGACATGTTGAATTCAATTGAGTGTCACCTTAACATGCTTAATTTTATTTCACGCGAATTTCACCTCATTAAACAAAAATAGCATCTCTCTCCTTGATGTCAGGAGGCATTGAAAAGGTCGCTCAGGCAGGAGGCACAGTCCTGGGGGCAGAGTAAACCTCGGTAAACACAGCTATGATGACACCGGGCTCACCAGTGGAGCCTTCCTTCCAGCGACCCTGAACTTGGGGGACTGCAGATGCTACAGAGGCATAGATGTTAGGTCACCTGGCCGTCCAGACCCCAGCCTCCAAGCCCCTGTCTCTGCCCGTCCCTTGGACAGACCTACCCCTGAATCTGAGCTTGGACTGGAAGATGAGTCACTTAGGAAAATAACCCGGCTTGTGTCATGGGCCCAGCCCTAGCCCCAAGGGCTGACATTTGATCTTTGTCCTGTGACCCCAGCTCTGACCCGTGCCTAATCCCATGGCCAGGCTGGCAGCAGGACAGGCCTCCCGGGAAAGCAGCTTTCCCAAGCAGGCCCAAGCAAGCCTGGGCTCCCAGCAGATTTTGTCTATTTTGTCTTTTGAGGGGGGTCTGTTAGACCAGGTGTACAGGGCATAGGACAGCCTGGGAGAGTTTTAACAGGCTCACAACAATGAGACTAATTAGTATCTAATCAGAATCTTATTAGTGTGGGAGCCTATTGAGGCATGGCAATCCACATGCGCCAAGACTGTGTTTTCTAATGGAAATCAATGAGCATCTCGATCCCTACTAGGTTTCTGAGAACAGCTCTCAACCCACATGCGAAGGGAGGGTTTGGACCTATGCAGGCTCCTGAGGCACGGAAGGAAGTTTCGATCATACTCACCCTGGAGTCCATGAAATGAGCATCTACCCCCCCCCCCCAAACCTATGGTTTCCTTTCGGAAAGGATCTACCTGCTGAAAAAGAAAGTCCTCTTGGATTAGAAACCATGTGAACTGTGTGGCCCCTTAAGCCTTCTGAAGCCCAGGATTCTCTCAAGTGAAAGGGTTGTTCCAACTGACCCATCTCTGGGGCTTCGTCCAGCTCTTTCTGTGAATCTCACGTCCCGAGAAATCATCACGTTCCCATGCAACCACCAGGCACTAGGGAGAGGGCCAGGCTTGAGACAGAGTCCTGGGAAGAATTCTCCTAGAAAAGGTGACCAAAGCTCCAAGGATCATCCAGGAGAGTGTAGACCAAAACTCTCAGGGGCACCCAGAAGGCTGGTAAAACGTGGAGTACCTGGCCTGTCCCCGGGGTTGGCATCTGGCAGGTTGAATTTCTGACAGGTTCCCAGGTGACGCTGATGCTGCTGGTCCTGGAACCATGTTTTGAGAACCACTAGGGTGGAGAAAAGAACCAGAGGGGATGGGGGTAGGTTGGGGGTGGGGTGGGGAGAGACAGAAGGTCCCAGAAAGGACAGGAGCCACATCAAACACAAGCGTCCATGAGGGGTCAGGGTGGGGGGCATGGCATTTGAAGAAAGAGATGGGATGGTCCAGGAGGTGGTCCTCGACCGGCCAACAGGAAGAAAGATAAAAGCCAGGGAGAGGCAGCCAGCAAGGCTTGGGGGCCAGAGACAGAGGATATAGGAGCGAGGAAAGAGAGGAATTCCAGTCTTTAACAGAGAGAGACCTGGGGCGCCGGGGGGGCTCAGTTAAGTGTCTGATTCTTGCTTTCGGCTCAGGTCATGATCTCATGGTTCATGGGTTCGAGCTCTGTGTCCGGCTCTGCACTGACAGTGCAGAGCCTGCTTGGGATTCTCTCTCTCTGCCCCACGCCTGGCTGCATTCTCTCTCGTCTCCAAATAAACAAATAAACTTTAGATAAATAAATAAAAGAGAAAGAGACCTGTTCTATTTGCTCAACGTCGTGTTTCTGACATGCATGGCCAAGCATGACAGTTGGCTCACGGTCTCTGACTTGCAGAAGGACCGCATGCAATGTTGTGGTTCACAGGGGGGTTGTCACTGAATTCTGGAAGGGATGGGGCCCCTCGGGGGCGGGGCTTGCATTCCAACCCTGGTCTGTCACAAGCGGTTCTATACCCTCTCCCTCTGCTTCTCAGTTGAGTCACAGGGGAAGCTGTGAAGTTCCCACCTCCAGGGGTTTTCTTGGGAAACTGACCTCACCACCAGCCTCTTCTTCCTCCTCTTTTTTTTTTAAGTTTATTTATTTATTCTGAGAGACAGAAAAAGAGAGAGAGCACAGGGGAGGGGCAGGGAGACAGGGAGAGAGAATCCCAAGCAGCCTCCTTGCTGTCAACTCAGAGCCTGACGCAAGCCTTGAACCACCGTGAGATCATGAGCTGAGCCAAAATCAGGAGTCGGATGCTTAACTGAGCCACCCAGGCCCCCCTCTCCCTCCTCTGTTAAGTGGGCTATCGCCACTGTGTCCAAGGACGGAATAAGCTCGTGCAGGGAAGCCACTCTGTACTCGGGGACGTGTCACACTTTACTGTCAGCATTTACTAATAGGCACCGGTTAATGTCTCTTAATTCCAACCAGCCGTGATTAAGGTTGACGACAGAAGCTGAAACAGTAACATTTGGGATTTTACAGGTCTGTTCTTTCAGGCTCAGGCCAAGGGCATAGATGGTGTCTGGGCAGCAGCAATGGCTGGATGGAATTTTCCTTCAAAGCTAAGCCAGGCAGAGCCCCCGGGGCAGGACACTGCAGGACTCTGTGTGAAGGAGACAGTCAGCTTAGGGAGGGGCCAGGAAGCTGGGCTAACTTTGTGTTAGTAAAGAAGGCTTGTCAGCCCAGAAGCAGAGGAAACTTTCCCTGCAGACTGTGAGGCACCAGGGAGCCTAAGAGGTCACTGGCCTAGGACCCCAAGAGCCAGATGTTATCACTGGCTGGACCAGTGAAACCTGAGCCTGGACCCTCACACCGCAGATGACATCTTGGGCAGGCGCCAGGCAGCAGTCAAGACAGGGAGCTGTTCCCGGCCTGGGGTGCTGGGGATGCTGACTGGAGACGGGCAATCGTTTCTCTTGCCTCCCTTGCCCCTCTTTCCTTCTCCTCCCTTGATCTGGCACACCTCACGGTTCGGATGCAGCCTCCTCCTGCACCTGAACCAGGATGAAGTTGCCAAGTGGCACTTGACGTCGGTTGGGTGTTTGCAGGGATGTAGGACAGGGACACAAAGACCAGGCAGAGGAAATGAAACCCGACAGAGCTGCCCCCGCCCGACCCAGCATGTTGGCGGGACGCAGAAATTCCTCCCAGGTCCACCACCGTGGCATACTTCCAGCCAGACACCCCAGAGGCGAGAATGAAACCCATGTACCTTGCCCTCAACCTGGACACTGGGGCCCCAAATCGCACCTATTCACGTGAACAAGACTGTGTGTCCCACTGCTTCATTAACATGACTCTGTGTATCTGGAAGCGTCTCACCCAGGCAAATGGCCTGACTGTCCACTGGAGGAAGCTCCCAAAAGACACATCCATTCTTCAACAGGTTGACCCACACAGGTTATATACCCTACGATTCTTCGAACCTCTCACCTCCAAAACAGTACCTCGCTGTTTCTACATTCCTGGACTATTGTATCATGATCTTTATCTAACCCTAATCCAGCCTTCCCACAATTCCCACATTGAAAGCCCCACCGTGAAACCAAACTCCCAATTCTCCATCAATTCTGACCTTGCCTTCCCCTGTTGAGACACTGACTCCCAAAGCTCTATAGAAGTGGTGTTCTCCCTTCCCATGGTGAGCAATTTCCTCAGCTTTGTCAACAGGTTGTGTTGGTCATATTTGGGGAGCTAGCATTCAACAGAAGTATTCAGTAAGTATTTTTGGAAAGGTTGGTAGAGAGGTGGATGAATGAATAGATGGATGGAGCGGTGAATACAGGAGGATGGGAGAATGAGTGGGTGGATGGATGGATATGTGGGTGGGTGGATGGATGGATGGATGGATGGATAGATGGAAGGACGGATGTCTAGGTGGGTGGATAGAGGGATGGATGGATGGATAGGTGGGTGGATGAAGGGATGTATGGATGAATGGATGGTTGGATAGATGGATGGATGGATGGATGGATGAGTGGATGGATAGGTGGGTGGATGAAGGGATGTATGGATGAATGGATGGTTGGATAGATGGATGGATGGATGGATGGATGGATGGATGAGTGGATGGATAGGTGGGTGGATGAATGGATAGGTGGGTGGTTGGATGGAGGGATGGATGGAGGAACATGTGGGTGGCTGGATGGGTGGATGAATGAGTTGCTGGATTCTTACCAGCAATGCTGATGAAGCCTTCAGACCCGGGCTTAGTATAAGCCAAGAGAAACTCCTATCCTGGTCTCAGGACAGGAAGCCTGTCTGATCAGAGAAGGACTATCACCTCTGCAAGGAAGCCCCTTACAGTTATAAAAGTTAAGTCTCAAGTAGCAAATCACGATGATTTTGGTTGAAATTTGCAACTCAAAGGCCAAATTTGAAAACAGCCTTGGTGTTTTCACTTCAGCTTGATGCGGCACGTGTAGATCAGTATCAAATTAAATGTCCCCATTGTACCTTCTCTGTGGTGGGCACAATGCAGGCTGTTACTATCCCTGTCCTCCTCTTGGCCACATCCTTTTTCAGTTTAAATTATACAGAAGCAAATAATTATCGGGGCCTTCTGTTTACCCTCCTTAGAAGATTTAATTTACCCCAATAAACATGGAAAGGCAGACCTTTTGGATTTGAAATGACATATAATTTACTTCTAACAAATGCTCAGGGTCCAGGAGAAAGCCCATTCATCAGGCTGATCTGAATCCCAGGCAGCTTACCAAAAGGACCTTTTGTCTAATTGTTTTCCATCACAAACAACATGTGGGGGGGGGGGGGGAGGGAAGATTTAGGCAGTATTTCCAAACACTGTAAGCTACATAATTATTGTCCTCAGCAAACCTGGTGATAGTGTTAGAGTCACAATAGCAATTTATCTGCCTAATCCCCCATTCACTACGGCCCATCACAAGTGTTGTGTGGTTGAGGAGGCATTCAGTAATGTTCCATTCAAACCCGAGATTTAAATAACATTACCGAGGTGACCTGGGTCCAACAAAGCCCAGGAAATCCAAAGGGGCTAGGGGACAGTCCTTGAAGCCTGGCATGCGGCCGAGGGTGCCGGGATGGCAGAGAGGAGACTCTGGGCTGCCACTCTCTCTCCGATCTGGACCAGGCACAAAAGACATCATCGCCCAGAGTAGAGTCAGTGGCTGGGCTCTGTGCTGACCGACCTGACCGACTGGTACCACCAGGAGACTGTCAGCTGCAATCGTAGCTCTTTTGATGTTACTGTTCTTAAGGAGCAATAGTGTGGCTTCAGTGGCAGCCTGTGGACCTAACTCTGGGTAAGCTCCAGATCTCAGTACCTACCTGCCCACGGGACATCACATCCCCTCTGATGTTTCACTGACACCACACGACCATCCAAAATACAGCTCCATTTCTCTACCTGCCTCCCGTGCCCCCCAGTTTGCTCCCCAGTGAATAGTCTCATCACTTACCCAACCACTCAAGCCCCAAACCTGAGGGCAGACATCCCCTTTTTGCCCCAAACACCGCATAGTCCGGTTGGTCAGCAAGCCCTGCTGTTTCTAACTCCTGGATATTTCGAGAGCCCAGTTGCGTGGCCACATCCGCACTGTGGGTTCTGGTCTCTGACTGCGTTACTTTACATGCTCCCAGCTGCTTTTCCTGCTTCTGGTTCTTTCCTCTTCCAATCTAGTCTTCTCAAGGCAGCAGGTGTGAAACGCAACCCTCAATAGCAAATTGGGACTATTTTGGTTGAAAAATGCAATTCGAAGACAGCGTTTGAAAAATAGCCTTGATGAGGAGGGCTGTTCAGAACTCCAAAGGGTCACTCCCTTGTTCGATAACCTGCAAAATCTTGCCATTATCTTCAGGGTCAAGTCCAAGCTGGCCCTTACTCTCCTTGCCATCTCTCGCGTAAGATCCCAGGCATACCAGTAGTTTCCCACATACGGCATGCCCACAGCTTCAAAGTCAAGAAGATCCAAGGCATCACCAGGGCATCACCACGTGTCTCCATGAACTCCATCTCACAGCAATTGGTGGGGAGCCGGGAGGTGCCTGGGGAAGCGATCACGGTTGTAAATGTCACACTCGCCCGGCAATTGCAATCCACTCCTTGAATTTCCAGATGGAAGATGCCGGGACTCTTCTACTCACAAGACCAAAGGACTGATTCTGCCCCTGCACCAAATTCAACGATCTTTTTGAGAAAGAAATTCCTAATGGACCAAAGGGAGGAGGAAACACAACTTGAAACGTGCATGAACTGGGTTCTGATTACAGCTTTATCACTTCCCAGCGTAATGTTCCTAGGCTGGTAAGTACTGGAGTTTTTCAAGCTTCCGTTGGAAAATGGGGGTGGTCATAGGATCTATTGCCCGAGATCGTTGTGAGGGGTAAATCAGAAACCCCCTGCCCATTATACCTGCTTCTTTGCTCAAGCTAACTCCTATTCTCCCTACAGAATCTTATCTTTCATGTCCCATCTCCCAGGACACCTTCCTGCCCCAAGCCCCCAGAATGAATTCAGAAGGCCCCGTGATGGCCCCACTATTGGCATTTTTTATTTGGGTCGCAGGTGTATGTTTGCTCATGGGCCTCGCACACGGGGCCGTGAGCTCCATAAGGGCGGGGACCAGGGCTTGCTTGTCACTGCGTCCCTGTGCCCGGCCCACGGCCATAGTGACAACTGACCGACCAAATGCCACGTCACTGTGCTAAAGCACTTCCCGGGACACCTCGGGTCTCAACGGAGTACCTCCGTGTTACTGCCCCTTTCCTCTTGTCATCTGCTTGTCACGCACCTGGGCTGATTTTTATTTTGTGCCTTGAGATCTTCAGTACAAGTTTCCTTATAAGCTGAAGGAACGTTCCACCAGTACACGTTGTATCAGTTACAACATCCGTGAGATGCATGTGGGCCGGGCAAATCCTGGCTGCCTTCTCCATCGCCGACTTAGGGGTGTGCAAAATGGCACGGCCGACAACACCATGCTCTTCTTGGGGACGCCTTCCTGGGCTCAGGTTTGCCATCCAGCAGGCAAACACCTCTGGCCTGCCAGGTAGGTCTGGCTGCTCCATGGCTGCGCAGGTGTAGGGCACAAGCCTGTCAGTGCCATGGTTTAAACACGAGGTAGAGGCACAATAGACTGTCACGGTCCCCAAGCAGCTGTTAGACTCGGCCGTGCACATCTCTCCTCCTGTGTGAGTCAACGATCCAGTTAGCAGGATGGCGACTTGTGGGGGGTATGTGGGGTACAGTGTCCCCCCCCCCGCCGCCTGTGTCCATAGGTGAGGCTGGGATGAGCCCTTTCTGAGGGATGGTTGATGACGCCAGGCAGGGGCTGCAGGGGGACCAGCCACTCAGAGATTTAGGGCGTAACTGAGGAAGCATGTGGTGTTTCATCCAGTCTGTGGACACCGAAGGAACGCGGTTGAGTACCCCAGGCAGGCACTGGTGACAAAGAAGACAGGCCTCGGTGGAAGCTTGGGGGTCCTCACAAGGCAGGGACAGAGGTCCTGGGACTAGGAATGGGATAGACGCCACCTACTGGCTGTGGGATCTGGGGATGCAACCTCTCCGAGCCTCGTTCATTCGATGACAACTGTCTTAATCAGGATGGGCTGCTATTAGGAAGTACCGAAGACTGGATAACAAACAGCAAACGCATATTTCTCCCAGGGCTGGAGGGGGCGAAGTCCAAGATCATGGTGCCAGCAGATTTGGTATCCGGTAGGAGCCCACGTCCTGAATCGTGGACGGCCACCTTCTCGCTGTGTGCTCACTTGGCAGAGACAGAGAGAGCTCTGGAGTCTCTTTCTCTTGTAAGGACACATCCCATCATGGGGCCGCCCTCACAACCTCATCAAATTTAACTGCCTCCCAAAGGCCCCACCTCCAAATACCATCGCACTGGGGATTGGGGCTTCCACATACGAATCTGGGGAAACAGAAACATTTGGTCCACAGCAACTATTTGTCACGCTCCCGCTACGTGCCAGGCACTGCGTCAGGCTCTTGGGACACAACCTTTTCTGCAAAATAGGGATTTCACCACCTACCTTCATAGGCTCTCCTCACCTCTCAGAGGGAAATAAATAACATTTGCCTTACTTAGCCCTCACGGTAGTAATACAAAGCTTAAGTTGTAGATCTCCACGTGGCCATATCAAGCTGACGTGAGCTGGGGGGGCGGTGGGGTGTCCTTGGCCACTGCAGAGAACGGCAGATAACTCAGCAGCGGGCCCACGAGACATGCGAGGCGCTGTGAGTGACGTCTGCCACACTGAGGACCCCGCTTGTGACGACCCTACAGTCAGCATGTGCTCGTTACTGTAGCGATGCCAGCTTACCCAGAGAGGATTTGGTCAGCAGCTTCCATGCTCAGAAAAATTTAGAAAACCGCCTACAAGGTGAAAACAGGTGTCTCAAAATCCTCGTGCTGAAGTTCATTCAACGGAAGTTTCTGACGGCTTACGGTGTGCTCAGTGCTAAGTACTACGGTCACAGTGGCGAACAAGGCAAGGGTGCCCTGAGGGGCTAACATTTTAGGGGGAAAGAGCAACCCCTGAATTGGATACGTACTAAGAATGAATCCAAAGGGCGCCTGGGGTGCTCAGTGGGTGAGGCGTCCGACTTCGGCTCAGGTCGTGATCTCGCGGTTCGTGGGTTCGAGCCCCGCGTCGGGCTCCGTGCTGACGGCTCAGAGCCTGGAACCTGCTTCGGATTCTGTGTCTCCCTCTCTGTCTGCCCCTCCACCACTCTCTCTCTCTCTCAAAAATAAAATAGACATTAAAAATTAAAAAAAAAAAAAACAATGAATCCAACAAGGGCCTCAATAGGAAAAGGAGAGGATGGGTGGTCGGGAAAGGTCTCTTCAAGGAGGTAACTTGTACGCTTAGAACCAGAAGACGTGGAAACAGCTATAAGCACAGTGGGGCAAAGGATGTCCCAGGCCCACCAGGTAGCCTGTGCAAAGGCCCTGGGCAGGAAAGACTAGGGATGTTTGAGGAACTAAAGGGTGCCCAAGGTGGCCAAAGGGTATTCGAGCAAGAAAGAGAGCAGTCAGGCATGAGGTTGGAGAGATGGCCCAGGGCCAGATCGCTACGGGCAGGGTGCTGGGCTTTATTCGTGGACATAGCAGCCACCGAAGCTTTTAAAACCGGAGAGGGACGTGCTCTGCTATGTAGGGTCCAAATGGCCACAGCGTGCTCTGAGCAGGGAAGTATCCGAAGAAGGGCAGGGGAGGCCAGGAGGAAGGCCATGGGCAGAATCCAGACCATGGAGAGGAAATCGCCATATTTCAGGAGTCAGGGACGCTTCCACCTTCACTCAGACATGACGTGCTGTTAACTTACGCTCTCGTCTAACATCATGGTTATCTTAACTGCTGGTCCAGAGCACATGAAAAATAATTTTCAAAGGACCAGGAGAGGAGCTCGGGGTGAAGTTTGCCAGGTGAAGCTAAAGCCACAGGAGACAGTTTATTTAGTAAAGTCACATACACCTGAAAAGCGGACCCCAGGACAAAAGTGTGGTCGTAAGAGGCCACTCTGGGCAGGACTCAACAGCCCCTGCGCCTCACTGAAATGTTCCAGAAGGCACCTTCCAATGACTGGAAGCAGCATTTGCTCGACGGCACACAGTTGGGTAAGGCTGGGCACGCGCGCTGCCATTGCAAACGACTGGCACCAAGCCCAGCGGCCTGCCTTGTCCAGAAAGTTCACTTCAGTGCTCAAGGGAGGCAAAGTCAGAGGGGGTGGAGGCTCACGGAAGTAGTTCACACGCAGGCAGCATTTCCGGGCACCCAGCGTGTTCCGCGTGCAGTAACTCAATCCTCATGAGAGCCTCACCGAGGAGGCACGACTATGCGCCCGTGTTGCAGAGGAGGACGCTGGGGCTTGGAGCCGGGAGGCGGCTTACCCGAGATGGCAGAGCAGCTGGGACAAGGCAGTCTGGCTCCAGGGGACATTGTCCAGAGCGTGACGCTGTGCTGAGCTGCTGGCCACACATTTGCCCGAACCCAGCCTGCAAATGCCGAACCGAGGCGCTCTCGCTGCCCTGCACCCCCTGCTGGGCGCTGAGGCACTCTTGCCCTGGGAGAGCCGCCCGCCCATCGTCTGATACGGAAGCAGAAGATGTCAGAGAAAAGCTACGCGTCAGCAGGACCCAAGACATAAATGATCCCTCTTTTTGTTCCTGCCTGGGTAACGTGCAATGGTTCATTTATCTGTTCAGCCATGGCTAAGCACCTACTGTTTACAAAGTGCTGCCCTAGAGGGCTGGACAAGTGGACTCCTTTAATTCTGCAAAGGCAAATCACACGGGAAGCGAGCCCAGGAGGAGCAGGCAGCCTGGGCCAGGGAAGAAGTTTTCAAACCCATGTTGGCTTTTTAGCCCTTTGGGGAAAACAAAGCTAACAGAAACTTTGCGGTTGATAAATGTGAAGTATTTGGATCTTAGGCGCTGAGACACAAAGGTAGATGGAACGCACACTTCAGCTGAAACGCGTTTCCTTCCATGACTTGACCTCTGACATCCCTTGTTTCCTCCCAGTAAATCCGCTTGATTACCCCCAGGGTCAGGGAACTCTCTGCCTGCAAGGCAATCCCTTCCGTCTTAGTTATCCTTTTGTGAACTCTGCCTTGTGTTGTGTCTTAAGTGGGTCCGTTTCCCCATGCCCACAGTAATGGACTTTAGTGTCTTCAACTAGCCAGTGAAAGGTCAGAAGAGGGTCATGGCTGAAGAGAAGGCCCTCCACACCTCCCAGATTCCGATCCAGATATTTTAATAAGGACACAATTTATAACGAAACATATGCCGCCCTCCCTACCTGCAAATGGTGACGGTGGCTTTCTTGATGTCGGCTTATAAAGTGGAACAGGTAGGTCCCCCTTTTATGGTTTTCTGCATACTGTGCTCCTTTTGGGGAAAGGACACTTCCCGATAAATAAATAACAGCAAATCACAAATAAAATAACGCCAGAGTCCTCCCCATGCGGGAGGTCCACATGATTTACCAGGACTGAAATGCATCACCTCCGGCTCCTCCCGAGAAGGGGCGGGGTAGGGGGGCAGGAGAGCGAGCGCAGGGGTCCTCCGTGTCCTCTGAATCCCAAATTTGTGCCTTGAAGGGAAGGGTTTATTTCTACTCTCCCACAGAAGAGAATCAACAGAGAAATAATGATAGTGGGCAGTGAAGGGAACAGAATGAATAAATAAGCTATGAGCTGCATTCAAACATTTATTTTACATGAAAGAGGGCTAATGGCATTCAATAGGATAGAGGAAATCAAAAAGTCATAGCCAGCAGCCACTCTTTTAAACCAGATTTTGAACACAACCCCCCCAAGGGCTGTTTCCACCAATTTTCCAATAAATCACACACTGACTTTTTAGAAGACACAGATATTTAATTCGTGCATTAGAAGCACAAGGCCGTGACCGAAGGCGGCTGCCTCTTTTCGTAGTCCCTTAAACTACCCGGCAATAAAATGATGCATTAATTGGGTAATTAAGTATCAGCCGGGCTGCAGGGTGAGGTGCTGATGGCTGACCTTTGGGGCCGAGATCAAAGTTTACGGGTTAAAGGACCTGCACGTTGGAAGCCCGCGGCTTCCTCTTTTGCTTCAGGTAGTTAGGTTATAATTAATTATTTAAATGGAGGGATCGGGAGGTTTAAATACCCGGATAAGAAGCCTGAGTACCTGAGAGTGTTGATTACCTCCTCCCTGGCCTCGCGAGCCTCCTCCGGCGTGCGACCAAGAGGGCAGGTGGCACAGAAATCAGGGCCACTGGGGTGGGTCCTGTGGGCAGCTCACAGGCACGGGAAGGGCCAAGATCCTACTCCCGAGAGGGGGCCTTCCAACCCCCACCCCACAGACACACGCTCTTTGTTCACCTGCCCATTCAACAACGGTTGCAGCTCTTGTGCGCTCTGGACACACAGATGAGGATCTGGTCAGGGGCTGGCCCAGCATTAGAGGGCGATGTCACCACAGCCCCATCCAGCCTCCCAGCCGGAGAAGAGCAGGGAACAGAAAACCCCTCTTCTCCCCATCTCCCAGGTCCTAAAATGTGCATCTAAGCGGAAGCGTCTCGTGTCTCCTCTCCCCAGGGAAGGATGTTGTTGGAGCCGGGAACACGCATGGTCCTTAGAGAGGGTCACCGCCCCAGCGGGGCAATCGGGGGCTTCCTAAGAGAGTGAGAACAGGAGGAGGCAGGGCCCAGCACGCAGGGGAGTCAAGGGCATTCCCCACAGCGAGAGGGAGAGGAGGAGACCAGGCGTTGGAGGGAAAGGTGGGGGCGTGGCAACAGACCCCGCTCCGGGGATCTATCTCGCACCATGAGGAGGGCTCTGGAGGGTGTACTGGGAATGTATTGCACTTGGTGGGGTGGGTGAGTAACAGGGCAGCTTTGCAAGGTCTCAGCAGCCGGATCCAAATCCAAGTAGAGGCCCCGGCCCAGCTAGGAGGAAGAATACAGAGGGTCCAAGCACCCCCACGCATGTCCCCTGCATTGGAAACAGCCACCTTTTTCCCTCCGTGGCTCGTGATGACTGCGTGGCAGGTGGGGGTGGGGGCGGGGGCGAGCCCAGGCATGAGATGGTTTGGAACTTCTCTGGTGGGGCCCCTGCAAAGACGGGACCATCGTCCCTGGGGCTTCTCATGGCAGCAGAAGAGCAGGGTCTCCCGGGGAAAGCCTGTCGGGAGCACTGGGGGCTTCTCCCGGCTGCTGGAAAGGCTGCCTCTTCCGCCCTCTCTGGAGCCTAATGATGCTGGCTTGTGGCAAAGCATCGACCAGGACAACCCAGATCCTGGCGTGGCACACTCATGTCACCGCGCACGTCCAGGCCTATCTCCTCCCATACAGTGAGCCCCTCGAGGATCTTCCTCACCTTGTACCCTCAGCCCTCAACCCAAGACCCGGAGTAGGGTGGGGGGGATGCCGATGCGAGTAGTTTTTCCCTAGTTGGAAGCCCTGTCCCCGGCCTGCCACCCCTAGTCATGGCTTCTTTGGGTGGGAAGTGAAGGCTTTGTCCCCATCGACTGCAGGAGCAGCCCTGGGTCTTAGAAAAATGACTTCCTGGGCACATCTGAGCCAGGACAAGACGAACCAGCCCATTAGGGCACCCATGGAGGCTGGGAGGCTATTGAACACCACGCCTTCCCCTGTGGGCACAGCCACTTAGCACAAAGCAGCATCCATCCATAAACAGAAAGCAGTGCTCCCGCTCTGTAGGCAGCTGGAAATTCTACGCTGAGTTTGCACCACAATAAAAGAGACACCGGAGAGGGTTTTATTGCCTCCAAGCTCCCAGGGTAGGGTGCTTGCCCTGAGATATACGCGAGACACAGGCGTGGGGCTTAGCAGATCCACAAACTGCAAAAGCCCATTGTGTCCCGGCTGACTCAGGCAGGTTTGCATGTCCCTGCATCCCCAAAACAATAGCTCAAGTAGTCGTCAGATGGTGAGGAACCAAAGCCACTGTCATTAAAATCCAAGAAGTGCTATTAATTAAAGTACTCCTCACCCATTATGTAGAGAGAGCTACTATTTCCATTTGAAGCCTGCTAGTTGGATAACTGCTTCCATTAAAACAAAAACTCACTCTGAGATACATTTACCACGCAAGTGCTCTGGGGTTTGAGGCTGCCTGCTCTTGCTGCTGAAGCGCACACACCAGATTTTCAGGGCCCACAGTTAGCAGCCTCTATCTGTCCACAGGCCTGTGAGGTAACGAGCACATCCCCCTGAAGCAAACCCTGCTTGCCATCGTGGCATTCCCAGAGTCAGCAACGACTTGCCAGAGGCTGGAAAACTGGTAGGGGCATCAGAATCCCTCATTCAGAAATCACATTCATTCATTCATTTGCTCCTTCGTGGCACATCGGGGGTTGGGCACCCACAACGCGGCTGGATACCGTAACCAGCACTGGAATAGCAATCACCCGACACAGTGGCTGCCCGTGGCTTTCAGGGAATCCAGGGTAGGGACAGAAATTAAAGCGATGACAGCACAAACAGCAGCATGTTCGGAGTACCCACTATGCAGGGCCCTGCCTGCTTTTTGAGGTGTCATGGGCTCAGAGATCTCCATGCAGAGCCCCCAGAAGTCAGCAGCCACCAACCACAGGCTCTCGAGCTGTCCACATGCTGACAGCTTTGGATGGAGTGAGACGTTCCAAAACCCATTGCAATCGGATAAATTAAACTCAAGCACAAATACAAAGAAATATTAGCTTGTGCTGTAAAACTGGGGACATTTTAAGGATCAGAAAGCCCGTCCCTCTCTGTGCTGGTGATACTTTAACTTGCTCATCTGCAGGCTCTTCCCTGACCGTCTGCTGTGACGTGCTCTAATTCTGAAAGCACTCAGTCCCTCAGAGCAAGAGGAAATGCGGTGAGGGTCTGCTAATTCACCTCAGGGCTAAACTCTCCTGAGGTTGGATGAAGGTCGCAGAACCCATGGACAGAGGTGGGGAAAATCTCTTCTCTCTGTGTGCACCTGCTGCAACATTGACCCATTGCACCATATGAGCTGGAGTCAGGCACTTTGAACCTGAGTCTTGAGTTTGCAGAATGACAGGTAAATGGAAAGAAGGAAGGAAGGAAGGAAGGAAGGAAGGAAGGAAGGAGAGAAGGAAGGAAGGAAGGAAGGAAGGAAGGAAGGAGAGAAGGAAAGAAGGAAGGAAGGAAGGAAGGAAGGAGAGAAGGAAGGAATGAAGGAAGGAAAGAAGGAAGGAAGGGAGGAGAGAAGGAAGGAAGGAAGGGAAGAGAGAAGGAAGGAAGGGAGGGAGGAAAGAAAGAAGGAAGGGAGGAGAGAAGGAAGAAAGGAAGGGAGGAGAGAAGGAAGGAAGGAAGGAAGGAAG
>NC_064818.1:76669040-76726367 GCF_023721935.1 Panthera uncia | reverse complement strand
GGAAGGAAGGGAAGAGAGAAGGAAGGAAGGGAGAAAGGAAGGAAGGAGAGAAAGAAGGAAGGAAGGGAGGGAGGAAGGGAGGGAGGAGAGAAGGAAGGAAGGAAGAAAGGGAGGAAGGGAAGAGAGAAAGAAGGAAGGAAGGAAGGAAGAAAGGAGGGAAGGAAGGGGAGAGAGAAGGAAGGAAGGAAGGAAGGAAGGAAGAAGGAAGGAAGGAGAGAAGGAAGGAAAGAAGGAAGAAAAGAAGGAAGGAAGGAAAAAGAAGGAAGGAAGGAGAGAAGGAAGGAAGGAAGGAAAGGAGGAAAAATGCCCAAGTCCCTTTTGTTCAGGGACTAATTCACTGCTTGACACATAGTAGGTACTCAATAATTATCTTGTGGGGGAGAAATAGATGAACTGAATAGATATGACCAAGGTTAATCTAAACCTGCTATAAAATTCCTTTTCAATGTAGTATAAACTGCCAAATCATTGAAGCACTGGTATTATTCCACGAGAACAAATGATTGCTGATGAAAAGCCATGCAGGTGATAAAGGAACTTCAGAAGCAAAAGCTGCCAGCTTTGGGTGCAGAAGCAGCTGTGTCCTTAATTACGTTGCCTGATTTATACTCTATTAAATCTGTATATAAGTAACCCATTTCTCTGAAAGCATTTAAACCTCTTATATTCCACCAAACACAGTGCTTTTATTTGAAATAAATGTATCCAGCTCTTTGGGGAACATATGGTATATTTCTCTCTTATTAATAATTCAGTTCAAATGAGCAAAAATTAGTTGGTGCAGTTACGGCTGATTTTGTCCTGAAAAGATCCGCATTAATTTTAGACGTTTTGTAAATTGGGCTATTAAATAAAAGCATTATATGTGAATTACCCTTTAAATTTTAAGCAACTTGGTAGTTTAATGGTATTTTCTAGTCAGATTCATTTTCAATCTTTAAAAAATTATAGTCATTATGGTAAGACAAATTTTTGAAGCCTGCTCCTTCTATCCAATTACATATTGTACTAATAAGTAAACTAGAAAACTTTTATGGTCTCATTTCGGGGCTTAGTCCTGCTTTCTCCATCTTTTGATAGCATCCGTCTTCTGAGACGTTCCCTAGAGGGCGGCTCAGTCCTGGCCGAGAAGCCCTGATCTGGGCCGGACACTGAGGGAGCTGAGAAGTTGCCAGGGTGGGGGGCTGGCAGGATGCTTCAGGGCTCATCTTTAGGATGGCTAGCTGTCTGCCGACGGGGTCCCCTCTCCCAACAGTGATAATTCCTCAGACAGCACAGAGCTCTGGGCCTGCAAAAAAGAAGTCAGCAGGGCCCCAGCCAGGCACTTTTTGCCAGAAAGACCAAGGGGTTCCTAAATGGCCGGGGAGATGTTAGTTGATAGGAGACGGGTGTGCCCTTTAGCAGCTTGCAGCCCAGCCTGGCAGAGACCCCCAAAGCCAGCCCCACTTGGTGGTCCCTCCCCAGCTGCCCGGGAGAGGCAGAGCCAGGCTCGCAGTGGGCTTCCTGAGGCTTCTCCCCTGGTTCGGTCCCAGTCAGAGCGCCTGGGAGAAATGGCCGGGCTCTGGGGTAGTCCGCGGTCTCAGCTCCAAGGCTGGCCAGCTGTGTGATCTTGGACAAGCTTAGCTCTGGGACTCAGCTGAGACAGCTAAGAATGAATGAGCTGGCGGGCGCTCAGGAAGCGTCCAGCGCACTGACTGGCACGTGATAGATGATGGGGAAGGGGGCAGGAGGCGCAGGCCGCTGGCTCCCTTCCTTCCCCACCTCCACACGTGCCATTTAGCAGCGTCCTGGCCTTAAGTTTTCCCTTTTCCTAATCTGGCCGACTGTTCAAGCACAGTGCTTGTTTGGGACAGCCATGCCTCCCGTCCGCCATGCTCACACTGACTCTCCCCCGCGACCTCCGCCGCAGGACGGGAACTCCAAGACTGGGATCCTTCCTCATCTTGTGTCTCAATCCCCAATTCTTTCTTGCATTAGGATCCACGTTCTTCCCAGTGGGCTAGCTGCTGACATAAGCAGGAACGCTGCCATGTGCCTGGAGAGCCAGAGCCTAGATGGGGTCACACGCAAGCATGCAGCCCAGCCCTGAGCTGTTGGTTCTCCATCCCGTGGGGTAGATCTGCTCTTGCTGAGTGACCCGAGGCACCTCCTGAGGCCGGAACAATGAAAGAGACGCCTTCAGAGCAGGAGCTGGAGCCCAGGGTGAAGGAGGACCCACTTCTGGGAAGGAGAAAATCACCAAGGCCAAGGAGGGCAGCATAGGGAGGGCTCCCGTTGTACAGATGGGGAAAGTGAGGCCCTAGGAGAAGAAAAGCCCTTTCCAAGGTCAAATAAGGGAAACCGAGAACCACTCCTCAGTGAGTATTTATGCAACACATCACCAAGCCGCCTTGGGTCTGGTTGTCTCTGAAGGTTTCCAGTCATGTGCCAGCCCCTGAGACAGCCACAGAGTAGTGGTTAGAAACACAGATTCTTAGGGGAGATGTCCTGCGTTCGAATCTGGGCACTGACGGTTCCCAGTGTGTGGCTTTGGCAGTTTACTCAATCTCCCTGTAGCTCAGGCCCGTCTGTACGATGGGAAGACTACTACTGACTTCATAGCTGGAATGAGTTAACACATACAAAGTACTCAGAAACTTTCCAGCCACGGGTCTTTTAGAAAAAAAAAAAAAAAAAAAATTAGCGTGAGCCACATGTTGGGGCCTGGGCACCAGGCCCCCATCCTCTGTTCCTAAATCACATCTGAAGGATCGTTTCTAAGGATGGGCTGGCTGTCCCATGTCACCCAACCACACACCAGGCCACTCTCTGGCCGCCCATGGTTTGTGGGCTTTCAGAACGTGGCCTGACGTGCCCAATATCATGCCCACTAACGGAGAGCTGCCTTGGTATCCAAGATGGCCACGCCGTCAGGAATTTCCAGCTGGAAACACCATTCTGATGGGGTCAAGGAGGAAGTGCACGCCCAAGCAAGAAACAAGAAGTACAGATCACTTAGCCTGAGGTGTCACTTTAACACTTACAAAGCTCTTCACCACATGCCCCGCCATGTAATCGGCTCACCAGCCATTATTGTTTCCAGTTAACAGTTGAGCTCAGTCTACCTTCCTGGGGTCTTGTGGTAAGTAAGTGGAGAGTTCAGGGTTCAAACGGAGGCTTGAGCCCATTCCTGATGATTGCACCGTACTCGGTAAATGGTCAAATGTTGCCTTGACTGTGATCCTCAAAAACGAGCAAGAGGGCTGTGGGGATTCATTTTATGCGGCGATTCGGCAGGGCCACGGTGCCCAGATATGGGATCAAACATTATTCTGGGTGTTGCTGTGAGTGTGTTTGGATGAGATTAAACTGGTGGACTTTAAGTGAGCAGAAAATCCTCTCCATATGGTGCGTGGGCCTCCTCCAATCAGTGGAAGACCTGAAATAAAAACAAAAGACTAACCTCTCCCTTGCAAGAGGTAATTCTTCCAGCCGATGGCCCCCAGGCTTGAACTGCAATATCAACTCTTTCAGCAGTTGGAAGGAGCACAGGTGGGCCTGGGTAAAACGCAGCCTTGGATGTTGATCAGCCACGTGACCTTGGACATGACTCTTCTGGGCTCCTATTCCTTTTTATGCCAAAGTGAGACACTTGTATCTACAATACACCATTAGTTATAAGGATCAAATGAGAAAATGCACGCCAACCACTTCATACAGCACCTGGCCCGGAGTCGGCACTTAATCGTTGGTCGTTGTTTTGGTATTATCATCAAGAAACAATGGGCTGAACGGTGGATTTGGGGATGGTTCCTGAGGCTTCAGAGCCAAAATTCTTCAAGAGGATGGCCATATCAGGAGAGATGAAAAGGATTAGGCATCCAGCCCAGAAGAGGGTGGTGTAAGAGGGCCCTTGTGGGCTGAGATGGCTGCCAGAGAGCAGGTGAAGCAGGGCCTCTCTGATGGTGCAGGGACAAGAGAGCACTCGATGAAATTAAACAGAAACAAATCGAGAAACACAAAGGGAAATACTTCCGTACGTACCGTGCCGTTAACCTGCAGAACTCTGGCTCACAGGTGATTATTTAGGTGAATTCAGTGCATCGAGGATGATAACACAGTTCGGTTCTGCCCCTCCTGTCGCATGTAGAGGCGCAGGCGGTTTACAGGGGATCCACCCAAACGCTGACCCTTCACGGGCAGCTCTGTCTAGAGCTACGGGCATCACAACCTTAAGCAGCATCACCATCCACCACTTC
This sequence comes from Panthera uncia, assembly GCF_023721935.1. Classification (NCBI taxonomy): domain Eukaryota; kingdom Metazoa; phylum Chordata; class Mammalia; order Carnivora; family Felidae; genus Panthera; species Panthera uncia. The sequence goes on along the minus strand of NC_064818.1, from coordinate 76,722,129 downwards.
CTATCAAAGTGTCACTTCCTTAGCAGATGACGTGCCAACTGCCTGGCATCAGAAAAAAAAAAAAAACAACAACAACTCTCAGTACCTGGGGTTGAAGACAGAAATTAGCCTGGATCCAGGATGTCCACCCCCCCCCCCCCAAGTGCAATGTGAATGAAGCATCGTGGATGTTTCTGTAATGTAACTGGTGGTAAGACTAATGACGAGATCCGAATGACATGGCAATAACATTCGGCGTCCCCATCCTGTCCTCCAAGCTCAAGGTGGAGGGAGACAGATGGGTAAGCACGCCAGAGCAGTCCAAAGCCCTCGGTGCTGGGACAAAGCCATCAGGCAGAAGAGAAGACAAGGTCCCCCGTAGGTGGTGGGAGAGCTGGGCAGAAATCCTTTCAAGGATCAATGGCCGTTTGAGCTGATACTTCCAACACTAACTGGGCTCTTCTCCAAAGATGGTGAGAAGCCAATACAGTATTCCAGACAAAGTGATGTGAACCAAGTACAGAGGTGGGAAGAGGCTTAGTTCCTCCAGGAAACGGGCAAGAAATTAAGGACTGTTGAAGGCAGGGAAGCAAAGGGCAGAGGAGGTAAGGTGAGAACTGAGGCCAGAGGTAGGTAGGGGCAAGACTGAGGTCACCAACACCGTGTCATAGGCCGTGAGGAGTTTCACCTGCAGGGACGTCCTTGGTACCCTTACTAAAAAAGCAGAAAAGGAGTTTATTCCGTGGTCTTTGAGACCGTTTCAGCTTCACAGAAGCACGTCACATTAGCAAGACCATCAGTAGAAAATTCTCCCAACGCCGCGGAGAATGACGTGTCAAGTAATGGGTAGAGAGGTTTAGGAAGGAGTCCGCTAAAGGCATGGTGAGAGAGAAAAGGCAGGTGATCTCCAGCCGGCTGTCTCTGTGCGTTACAGATAAGTTTGTTAAAGACTAAATACTGACCCCGTTTACAACCGAGAAAATAATCGCCAAAGATGCACACACACCATGTCGGGAGTCCTCATATTTAAGTAAACATTTCCTTCTTGAAATCAGAAGCTTATCTGCCGACCCTCATTCGGGACACAAAAGCGATCTTAGTGAAATGTCTACATACTTGTAAAACAAAAATGCTTCTCCATTTACTAGGCATCATATTTAAGGCAGAAGCCTCACTCAAATTGCCATGGGGACTAAAGGCAAAATGGAAGCACTGTTCATTCATCTGTGGATCATGCAGATGTCAGCTCGATCACTGACGGTAACATATATGAGACACACAAAAAATTAACTTGGCGATTAGAGGGAATCAATACATCCATTCTTTATACCAGTGTACTTAATACAGCTTGCATTAGGATGAGTAGTGTTGGCTGCTAAGATAAACAAAGCCCAATACCCCGATGGCTTAACCCGATAGGATTCTCTGTCTTGTTCAGGCAACATGTCTTTCTAGTTCTCGTGCTTGGAGGCAGGAGGAAGAATCTTCTGAGTCTTCTCCATTTATCCAACAGATGGGGAGAGAGAGCAAGGATCCCACGTAAGGTTTTCGTGAGCAGGATGTACAAGGGACCTACGAACACATTCTTCTGGCGAGAACTCAGCCATACATCTCCATCTAACAGCAAAGGGGACAGGGAGACGTGGTCCAGCAGTGTGCCCAGGAATGAGATGAGAAGACAGATGTTGGCGAGCATGAACCATCTTTTCCAGATAGCTTAATACCCTCCGTATCAAACTTTTAAAAATAGATTATAAAACAGCGATAAATATTTTGTAAAAGCTTTTGCGTTCATTCCTGTTCCAAGCCAAAACTATTTCTTCGCCAAGCCGGTTGAGATGTGTTTCCCTCACTCTCCAAAATCATTCAACCATGGCCGTGTGGCCCTGGAGATTTAACATAGGCCATAAATCAACACATTCTGCTCTAAAACCTTGTTCAGAGAAAATGCTCTTGTGCGGTGAGAGCTGGTGCCAACAAAGGGGGTCAGCCTGTTTCTGAGGCCTGTCCTCCTCTGCACTCATGGCTCTCAGCAACCCTAGAAATGCAGGAAGAAATACCCGAGTTGTCCCAAATACTTCCTGAATTGTTTCAACTGGAGAGAATCTACCCACCCTCAGACGGTAATGGCTTTACTTGGGTCAAATTAGCTGTTGGCCAAAGAAATCAATTCTTCTGTCATCTGCCTCGAGAGAGAGCCAGAGTCGCTGCCTGGCCGGGTCAGGAGTGTTAATATGCACACTGGACCAAAGCTGTGACCCAACGCAGCCGCTGCTCCTCACGGGGCAAACAGATGATGCAGACAACCATCTCTCTGACCTGGCCATTTCTCACACAGCAGGAGCGACCCCATCATTTCTCCATCGCGGCTTCCTAGGGTCTACTTAGATGAAGACACATTACCATGTGCTAGCCATGTGACAGCTGAAAGAGGGAGGGCGAAGCCTGCGTGATTATGGCTAATCATCGTCTGCCTGTCCCTGGGTGGTTGATCCTTATCAATGAATTGCACCAAATGTGGTGTAAAATCCCAGATAATTAACTGTGAGCTGGGGATAACGTATCCGGGCCATTTCATTCATATTTTAGAGGGAAGGCAGGGGTAAACAATCGAAACTGTAGTGTTTACCCCACCACCAAATTCAGTAAGTTAAACATCGGGCATTGTCTCTGGCCGACTGTAAATTTGCAAGAGACACGCGATTCTCATCCTGCAGAAAAGCAAGGCCCAAACCAACAGGGCAGGGGAGAATTTATTTTTTTTCCCCTTTTCTCCTTAGCCAAAGTTATTATCACAACTGCCGGGGAATTTGTGAGATTGGGAGATAAGGATCTTAATGATTCTTTGGAGACCCGTCAATCACTGCAAACTGCTACCAGAATCGAAATTACATCTGCATTTGAATTAAGCAACATTACTCGCCAATTTAGATCAGAGTGAACATTTTTCCATTGAAGATGGAATTAAATTAGAAATGAGTGAGTCTTTAATTTCCACATTATAAATCACTGAAAATAATTCCACTCCTGTACCTTAAGGCCAATTACATTATCCTAAGCGACATTTTATCTCCCAACCTTCGAAGTGATTTGGTGTTGGGAGCCTTCACACAAATCAGTCTTGCTCTCGCGGCAAGAAATATATCTGCCCGGTGAGTCACACACATAAAACACCAGGAACCGTTTTAATGCCGAAGCTTATTTTACATGAAATTTGATTGTCTGTTTGATAGTGTATTTTTGTGTTCTAATGAACTGATGCATTAGCCAGATAGGAGTTCTGAATTATGTCAGGCTCAGCAATGAAAATTTAGAATGATTGACTGGCTCCAGGTTGGGGTGCCTTTGTCCCTTCTATCATCTCCTCCCTCTGTGGTCTTACGAGAGACAAAGGTATCGTGGATATTTGCAGGTGTGAAATTCTCCCTCTCATCCTTGGTGCTCAAAGATCCGACCACCTTTCACCTGGGTTACTGTCTGAGGTCTACATGCCTGTCTGTCCCTAGACTGGGACCCAGCAAAGTGACTGGCTCAGAGTAGGTGTTCATTAAGTGTCTGGTGCAAAAAGGATTGAGTGGAGGAATGACATCGGGTCCTTTCCATCTGCCACCAATCAGCTGGACACAAGTAGATAAAAAGGCCACCCGCCTGCCTCACCACCACCTTCCCCAGCACCACCTCCAGAGACGACCGGAAAGCCAGGGAGGGGCCTCTTTCACCAGCAGGGTTGAATTTTTCTTGAGTTAACTGGCCTAAGCAAAGATCGAGGAGTCTCCCCAATAAATCACAAGCCTTGCCCCGTCACCGGAGAAAGCGAACCTGACCCAGAAAACTTCTGGGCCCCTGACGCAGTGACAGGACCGGGCAAGGGAAGGAAAAGCAAGACGTAGGTAGGAGGCAGGGCAAGTGTTTTAAATATTCAGGCCTTTTGACAAGTATTCTGCTCTGAAGATGTGGAGTGTGGGTGGGGGTGTCTACTGACTCAAGCCAGCCAGGGGGACGAGGCCTTGGTTGGCTCTGGCCCATGGTATGAGCCTGGCCAGTCACTGCGAGTCTCGGATCTTATTTCTCCAGGTCTAAAGTTAAGCCACTGGATCTGATGGATAGACAGCTTCCCACCAGTCAAGCCCTGGGATTATTCAAATAATCCTCGGTGCTTCCTATCACCAAAAACAGGGGAGCCGCAGGTTCTGACCGTGTAGCCTGGACAAACGCCCCTCTGGACCACAGCCTTCCCATCCACAAAATGGGGGGCCCAAATGTGGACCTGATCGAGGAAGAATTAATTAAACAAGAAGGTCCCAAGTGAACTCAAGCTGGTCCCATCCCCAGGCAAGAAAGAGAACAAAAGCACTCTCTCTTTGTCTCTCTCTCTCTCTCTCTCTCTCTCTCTCTCGCTCCAGGGCTCAGGGCACTTGGTCTCAATGCAGCAGTGACAATGGACAAGCCTCTCCCCTCAGAGGAAAGAAACCCCATGCACAGCCCAGCCTCCCAGAGGTGGCTCCCTCCACCCGCCCAGCAGCCGGGTGCTCCTGGGCCTGGCCCAGCGATGCCCCGGCCCTTCTCTCTGTCCCGGCAGGACCGGACACGTGCATGATCGAGTCATGGGCAGGGCGTTATGCGTGGCAGTTTCCAAGCCCATGCCCCCCAGCGTGGAATCTGGGACAGAGAACCTTCTCTTCCATTCCCTCGTGTGCCACACGGAGTGGGTACTCAGCAGCAATGAGATACACATCCAGAACGAGTGTTGTCAGAGGCGGAAAAAAATCGAACCTTTGTCGAGAACAGCAGTCCCACGGGGACTCGGGGCTCTTCCAGATGCCCCTGGCTGGGGAAGGAGAGCTGAGGGTGGCTCTCTAGGCTCCCCCACCCCCCGGCACACACCTCGCAACCCCATGAGCTCTGCTGGTTCAGTCTCCGTACTGGGGTTCTCTGTGAACCCTCCTTTGAAGTCATGGTCCTGCTGCTCAGATGAAGCATTTTGTTTAAGTGCACAATTGACCGACCGAGTCCGACTTGGTCAAATATGACAGGGAGATGGGACCAGCCCGAGGAAACCCTGCAAGTTCATGACAGAGCTTGGACCAGAAGCCAGGACCTAGACTCCCTCCTCACACCTGTTCAAGAATTACACAGGGGCCCCTGGGTGGCTCAGTCGGTAAAGCGCCCGACTTCGGCTCAGCTCATGATCTCGCGGTTCGTGAGTTCAAGCCCCGCCTCGGGATCTGTGCTGACAGCTCAGAGCCTGGAGCCCGCTTCGGATTCTGTGTCCCCCTCTTTCTCTGTCCCACCCCTGCTTGTGCTCTGTCCCTCTCTGTCTTTCAAAAACGAATAAACATAAAAAAATTTTTTTTTAAAGAATTATACACTAACAACCATCCCTCCCCTGGATTGTCACCTCCTCCAACAGGGTATGCCGTCTACACTTCTACGCTGTCTTCATAAGTAAGGGCTTATAAGGTAGGAGCTATCCCACGATACCCATTTGACAGATGGAGAAGTTGAGGCTCGGAAATGTTAAGTAACTTTCCCAAGCTCTCCCAGCTAGTGCATGCCAGAGCTGGGATTTGAGCCCAGGCAGTGGAGCGTTGGAGCCCACACCTGTAGCGCCTCCCCTCACAGAGCCCGCAGGCCTGGCCCTCCTCTCCCTCCTCCTTCCTGGGGTTTTTCCAGTCTCCATGAAGTCCAAGAGGCCGAGGCTCTAGAACCTTCTGGATTTGGAGCCTGAGGCATAGTTGGCTGGGGTGTAGGGTTGCCAGATTTAGCAAATGAAAACATTTGGGACGACACAAGCATTTGTTCTTTAGCTGAAATACAAACGTAACTGGCTGTCCTGTGTCCTGTGTGCCATACCGGGGTGGCATGCGGCTGGGGAGCTGTGGGGTCAGGGCTAGCCCCCCCCCCCCACCTTCCTGGGGGCCACAACCACTCTTCCCAGGCCCTGGTCCCATGAACTCCACTCCTCGGTGCACCGGTCAAGGGGCCATGTTGCCACCAGCACCCTCCCAGACCAGGAGGGAGATGATGGAGAGGTTAAAGAGCCAAGGGAGGCGGTTTGACAATGTGGCTCGGGAGGGATGCAAGAGTCCCTGAGGCTCCTGCCGGGGACCTCGGTGACAGTTGGGCTGGGGTTGCCCCGGCAGCCTCCCCCTGCTGCAGCGCATGCCTGGACTGTGACCGCTCCGCCCACCCGGGAGGGACAGCAGAGCCCAGCATCCCTGAGAGAATGCTAACCTGTCTGGATTTTTGGCCACCAGCGCACCCTGAACAGGACATTACTGTCCCAGGACTAAGGGAGGGATGCGGCACCTCCTGTTTCCCAAGGCATTGCTAATCAATCACTGCACTCTGTCCCCCTGGACCCAGACGCGCCTCAGCATCCTTCTCGACACTATCATCCAGGCCTCCGCCTCCACCGAAGCATTGGTGGCGGCACAGAAATTAAAGCCATCGCTGCTGTAAATTCAGCCACGGCCAAGGGACGAAGTTGCACCGGGGAAAGGGAGAGAAAGAAGACAGAGGGGATCGGGTTAGAAGGAGGGCGGGGCTTGGACTCCAGAGGCGGAAACCCGGTGCACAGCCTGGTGCCATCACTGAGCAGCCCTGACTCCTTGAGCAAGCGGAGCCCCCTCTGAGCAGCAGCTCTCGTCCTGGTGGGACCTGCTCGGTGTCCCCTCCCCTGCAGGGCCGTGGGAGGATGAATCACACATGCTTAGCCTGCGCCCTGCCCCCTGTCTCCATGGAAGCCTCTCTGAACCGGTCAGTCCCCAGGCCAGAGCAGCTGGAACCATGGGTGCGGGGAGGCCCCTCGGCTTCCGCCCCGGGGCGGGCATTCTGAGGGACTTTCCTAGTGTCAGGGTCCAGGATCCCAGACCTGCGCGCCCAGGCTCGGCCCAGGACGACTTTCACGAAGGGCCCGGTGTGCGCAATGCTGAGCCAAACGGTGGGGCGGAAAAGGAAGGAAGCGGGTGATGGGATAGCTGACCAACACAGCCAAGGTTTCTGCAGGTTCCCGTCCTCTGTCACCCATCTGCCGCGTGGTCTCCAGATGCATGACCGCGGCAGGCAGGTCTTCCAGCAACTGGATTAGAATTAATTGGACTCACTGAACGAAATACTAGCGGGACGCTTGCTTAAGACTTTACAGTGCATAAGCTGTTTACACACACACACACACACACACACACACACACACACAAGCACGCTGGCACGTGGGTACATGAACACGCACCCACAGCTGCGGCCTTTGCTCTCATCTGGGGTCGCCCGGCCCTGGGGATCCCACCCACCCTTCCTGCTGTCCCTTACTGGAACCGGCTGAAATATTCCTCTTTTCTATTCACCACGGAAGTGGCAAGAAGCCAGTAGCCTTGTTTAAAGCATGTCTGTCTTGTGAGGTGACTTTAAAACATTCAAGGGTGGGGGGGGGGAGGTCCCCGTTCTTTCAAGACCCCAGTTGTGGAGGAAGCAATATCCGGGGCAAGGGGGGGCCTTTGCCTTTTTTGTGACAATCCAGTGAGAGTGCAGACTCTCTCTCGAGATACAGGTGCTACACGTGTGCACGGAGACACGACGCACGTAATCCCACAGGAGCATCTCTGCGGGGAGATTTTGACACGGTGTCTGCCCTACAGAGAGACAAAACTGAGGGAGACGTGACTCACGTGGGTCAGACCTAAAACGACCGGGCGGGAGGAATCCCCCCTTGGACATCTTGTCAAGGGAGGGAACGGTGGAGCCTCGGGGTTGCGGGAATGTGGGGCGGGATGGCGCTGGAAACATGGGGGAAAGTGGAAAGAGTGTGAAAGAGGGTGCGGGCGGCTCCTGAGCCTCAGTTTTGCCATCATTAGAATGAGCACAAGAATAGTATTTACTGCAGAGATCGGATCGGGTGATGACCAGAAACACTTACCTGGGTCTGCACGTGGTTTCCCCAGGGCTCTGTCTCTCCCACTCTCTCTGCCTCTCTCTGTCCCGTCCCCCTGTCTGCTCTCTCTCCCTCTCTCTGTGTCCCTCTGTTTCCCTCTGCTTCCTGACCCCAGTCCTCCTCAGGCCTCTGAGTGACACGGCAGCAAAACCAATGACATCCCGCCAAGCAGGCCTTTCCGGGATCCCCTCCCCGGGGGCCCAGGCCTCTCCCAGCTGGGGCTGCCCCAGGACAAGAGCCTCCCTGTGCCCTCCGCTCGGTGTTCAGGGTTATCTATGCCGCACCTGATCCTGACTCGGCACCTCGGCCCTGCTCCGGCCTCCACACTGCCCACACTTCTGCTCTGCCTGAAGACTGCAAACCACTCTGGCTTCCCAGCCACGGTGGTCCCTCTGAGGGACAGAACCGTGTGCGCTTGCCCTCCCAAGGGAATCCTAGCAGGGATCCTCCTTCTCAGTGCCAAGGTCCAGCTGGGCTCAGGGCTGCAAGGGGCAGGCACCTCCAGGGAGAAGGAGTGAGGCAGACGTGTACGTGAAAGCAGGGAATGCTGGTTCCATTTAATCCAGGAACGGCCACCAAGGAGGCTGTGCTCTGGACTCTGGTGGCAAAGCTGAGCCCAACGGGGAGGAAAAAGTTCCTCACCCTCCCAGGCACTGACAGGACAGCCTCGCTGGCCACCACCCAGGAGCCTCGCGCTGCTCCCGGGCCTCTACCTGCACACAGGACTGAACCTCGCACAGCCTCCCGTGATCGGGATCATGCCCATTTTACAGATGGGGAACACTGAGGCTCAGGAAGATGAAGTTGCTCGCCAAGATCATTTAGCAAGTAAGTGTCAGTGCCAACATTCAAACCCGGGGCACACTGCGTAGGGCAGCCATCCTCCCAGGAGTCAGAGGGCCAGATGAGCTCCCGCCCAGCCCTGGGCATGGGGAGCCCCGAGTGCCTCCCCCACTGTGACTCCAGCCGCTGCAGGGGCAGTGCCGTGCTGGTCTAGCTGCCTCAGGAAGGAAAACCCACTGGAGCCCCTGCTGGTGAGATGACAGACACTGTCTCAGGTCCCCGTGCCGCGGGGGGGCCGCAGCGAGCGTCTACGTAATACTTTCTGCAGCCCTATGGCTGCCTCTCCAAGTGGCCCCCCGCCCCCCGCGCTCTGGTCAGTTGGGCCCTCGATGCGCGTGGCCGGACTTCCAGTGCCCGGCAAACGGGGAGGGCCAGGGAAATCCGAGATCAGCTAGACCCCAGGCTCTGGGGAGTTCTGATGTCGGCCGCTGTCGTGACAGCCACAGCTGGCTTTACAAGGGGCGGGGGACCCGGCGACACGGTAGGCAATGAGACTGCGTGTGTCAGCTGGCGAGCCGGGCCCAGGGCAGACAGCACTTCCCTCTTCTCAGTCTCCAGAGGCGGTCCGCAGGGCTCCCCTGGCCAGGAATGTGCTCCTAGTCCCTCAGGCCCGCCTCCTGGGGCAAACGGCAGGGAGCACCCCGTGTTGGCCCGAGAGGGAGCACGTGGGACCCTAAGAGCTTCCGTAAGTCAACGGTCCCCATGCTCAGGGATGCCGCGGCTCACATCCACCCGAGAGGGCCGGAAGGTAGCAGACCGGCTCGGAAAGAATGGCACACGCTGGGGGCAGTGAGGCCGCTCCCACGGTCCGGCTGTCCTCCCCTGCAAGACCGCCGGGGTCTGGTGAGGGACACCAGCGTGAGCGTGGTGGCTGCCCGCCCTCAGACGAATGAAGAACGGAAATCCTGCATGAGTTAAGCGGTTTCTGCCCCCCCAAACAGTCACTCTACCCAAAAATAGGTGCTTTGTTCTTTTCTTTCTGCCTCTCCCCGGGGCCCGGATTTCAAGCGACCTGCACTATCCCCTGCCCCGGGAAGCTTTCTGAGGGCAAGAACTCGCAGAGCCTAAGACTCAGAGCCCAGAACTGTGCCTGGCGCGCTGCGGGCTCCGGGTAACTATTGCAGAGAGAATGGATGAAAGAACGCGAGAACGCCGCAGAGCCTCGTTGGACAGTCACCCAGATGCATGTTTTAAAACTAATTGTGGCAATTTTGAGGAAACGGCACACAGGCCGCCCCGCCTTTTCGTCTTCACCCCTCTTCCCACCTGGGATGGAGGATCTGGACCAAAAAGTGGAGAAAAGACTGCATCTCAAACTCTCATTGAATGCCTACAGCATCAATCCAAAAAAAAAAAAAGCGGTTTCTGAAACTTAAGGAAAGGTTGAAAATCCTCCCTAAAGAAGCTTTCGGCACCAGAAAGCACCATCTGAGGATTACGGTGGCTGGTTCGTCGAAGGCCTCTGATTGGGCCCCGCTGATCGGTTGACCGAGGGAAGAGGCAGCCCGTTTGAAGGCCCGTGATTTTCCCTTTGAGCACATTTTGCCACCAGGTCTCAGAATTCAGAATGGCGTTAATAGGCGGCCAGGGTGACCTCGTTTCGCCTCCCCCCCCCCGCACCCCGTGGTCCCTTTGCTTCAGGAGACACAAGGGAAATGTCACCTGAGGCTCATCCCGCCGAGGCCCGGCAGACAGGTGCCGGCACACCTGTGCCAGGCTGCCCTGCCATCTGGGCTCACCCTGGGGCCCTGGCACCAGGTGGCTCGCTGGCTCCGGGCTCCCGGTCCTCCCTGGGACACGCGCCTCCTTGTCCGGAAGCTTCACCGCCAGGGCTGAGGCCCGGCCCCAGACAATGCCAGCGCCGGTCACACAGGGAAACATTGCTGCTCCCAGGGACCCCTCCCCCTCCCCCCAACCTCATTCTTGATCCCGGACATTAAATATTTATGAGTTCTTTTTTAAAAAGCCACAAACCTCAAATAATGCAAGTTGTCTACCAGGCAGGGAGATTTCAAGACGATAAACATTATTTAGAAACACCATGATATGCTTCATATTGTGATGTGATTGGGCCCCATATTAAAACCCGCCAAGGCTATTATACCTAATTTTTGTTTCAATTCAGGCAATATCGCCACTGCTTAATATGATTTCTATTTACTTTTTTTCTATTGTTAGTATTTTATTGGGGTTGTGTCTGCTTTATCAATCAGATCTCCTCTGAAAGGGAGGCCAGACTATGCTCAGACCTTGGGATTTTCTATCTTCTCTCTTTCAAAGGGGTTTCCATTATATTCTGCTTGGTCTGAATTCACTCAAAAACCCTCAACGCTAATACAAACTCTTTTTCTTTACTCTTGTCCAATTACAATATTTCTACCAGCACAGAGCCTGACAGCTTGATATTTAAGAGCTATATAAACTCTCATCATCTGGTTTTATGTTCCCGATTTTCTACGGTACCATTGGATTTGGGTGAATGCTACATAAAATGTGTGCATTGAAGGGTTTCAGATCAAGTTATCTCCTCCATCTATAAAAATTGAATTTTAAAGGTTATTTTAATTATAAGTTTAAACCCATGCACTATTAATGACAGGGGCCCGTTCCTCCACCAAAGCATTCACTCACCTTCTCCCCAGGGTCGCGACCAAGCTAGGGAATCCTGTTATTTCCTGAACGAAATGTAATTTTGCAAAACAGGATATTATTTTGTAAAGCATTATGCACTTTGCATAACTCTCTCTCTTCCTGGACTGGCCCAGGGAGGTGGGGGTGAGGGGGATTCGGGACTCTGCCCGCTGAACGAGGCCCGCTTCTGCACGACCTACAGGAATCTTCCCTTATCACAAGTGTGAAGGAAGAGATGATATCAATTTCCCAGCCCCTTTAAGCCACATCTAACCCATCTGACTGTCTGCGGATCAGACAAGGATGTCACATTGCCAAATAATTTGGAGGAAAAAATTGTTAATAAAGGAAGTAAAATCCAAATTTCAAACCCTATTTCTTCAGATGGCAATCTAAACTCCTTTAGTTTAAGGGGGGAAAAATCATCCTTATGTGGGTGCCTGTACTCCAAGTTTCTAAACGTGTTATTGAAGCCGTGATTGAAATCTGACAAAAACAGACTGCGTTTTATAATAATGTCCCGCAGCCAAAGTATGGCACCAATAACTAAACAATACTTTATCACCTTTGCCACTTTCAACAGCTCCCATTAATATTGAGATCATAGTGTTCGGCCCTCTATTCCCCAGCTGACTGCCTTAGTGACAGCACTGGCTAAGGCGGTGACATTGAAAAATATTTGCCGTGACATGGCCACAAATCACAGCGAGACAAGTTTAAAACTCAATATTCACTAAACTTGCATCTGCTAGTTTCTTGTTCCAATTTCTAAAACACAGTTATTATCTGCTCCTTTCTCTGAAAGAGCAGAACGTAAATGGGTATATGCTAAGCAAAGAGAGAGGGGGTGATTTTAAAAAATTAGCCTCTTCAGGGATCGCCAGGGGTATCGTTTTATAAGCCAGAAACTATCACTGGAGAAGGAGCGGAGAATACAGGGGCTGTATGTGGGGGAAGGTGCCTGTTTTCTGGACTGTTCAACGTACTCCCAGCAGCCTGGACTCGGATTGCAATTACTTGTGGTCCTGGGTTCACGCGACAGCCTAATTTTACACGTATTGATTTTTATTTTCAGCTTTCTCAAGATGCTGAAGCAGATGTTGGTCTGCTTGGCAATTGCCCCTAATTCACTTTACAGAGGCCGTGGTCAACGTGGTGGAATGTGCCCCCTACCCACTCTATTTCTGCTAAGCGCGGTGGGATTGAGCCTGCCAGCCGCCCCCTGACCTCCCGTTACGGGCCGGGAGCCTGGGAGGCCTTGAGAGCGATGCCATTGACGCTGCTTCCAAGAGGCCTGGCATCCGCAGGGTTTGGACTAAAGCACTTCTGCTTCTGGGATGGAGCTGCCAGGATTCTGGGCATTTTCAGGGCACAGCACCTCTGTGTCCCTCCACGGTCCCCATGCCCGGAACGGGAGCTAGCACACGACAGACATCCCAAGAGCACACGCCGAACAGAGAGCGAACGTTTACCCAAGGTCTTATGCATTGTAGGAGAATCTCTCTGCCACCAAGTCACCGTGGGACCTCCACCCGGCCACCGCCCCACGTGGAGCTTTGGGTGTCCTCGCGTATAGAGTGAGGAGGTGGTGCAGGGTGATCTGGGGCTGCCTCCAGCACTTACCATGGTGACCTTCTTACTCTGGAAGATGCTGCGGAGACAGTCCTCAGAGCCTGAAGGCCTTGGGGAATTGCGAACTGTCTCTTCTTGGCGGTAGTAGACGCTTGGCGGGGTTTTTCCCGCTGCATCGTTTTCGTAAAGAAAGGTGGCTTGTTGACCCACTGACTGTGAGCATCAGCCTTGTGCTCTGCTGAATTCAAAGAACATAAAGGTTGGAAACTGTCCGTTGTTGAGCAACTCCGAAGCCATCAGTGGTATGAATAAAGGCCATCTCAGTAGTACGCGTGACGATTGCACGTGTGACATGAGCTTTGCATATTAGAGTCACGTTGGCACAAATACATCGGTGCCCGTGACCCAAAGAAGACCCTTCTTGTTCGTTTCTGTTGTACCTGAAGGATCAACGGGGATCAGAGCAATTACAAGGTGTTCTTGCCCTCCTCCTTTGGAGCAGGACTGTCTTCTGTAGATATCCTCACCCGGTCTCCCCAGAGTATGTGGGATCTACATCTTTCAGCTCCCAGGTCTCTGCACCAGAGGGACCACAGCGAGGAGCCTCAGCCATACAGGAGCTGACTTGCAGGACAAGACCCCAGATCTCAAGACCGAGTCAGACGCTGTGATGGGATGACACTTTGGGGGCGGTGGGGGGAGGGGAGTGAATGGGAGGGATGTGAATTTTTGTGGCCAGAGGGCAGGCTCTGGTAGATCACATTTCCAAAGATGGCCGCCACAGTATCTCCCCTCCTACATGCTCATTTGCAGTTTTGGTCTTGCCATTTCCCCCTGTTTACAGATGGAATCGGTTCCGGCTCCCCTTGGATCTGGACTGGCCTTGGCAACAAAACACGGTGGGGATGCTGCATGAGTTCCAGGGCTAGGTCAGAAAATGTCTTTGTGGTTCCTCCTTTGTTTCTTGGTCTGTTTCTTCTTGGAACACAGCCACCTGGAGAGAATCAAGGTACCCAGCAAACAGCTCTGAACTCCCAGCCATGTGAGTAAAGCCATGTTAGACATTCCCAGCACCCCAGCCAACACTACATGAAACACAGTGATTACTTGGTCAACCCACAAAACCATGGCGAATAATAAATTTATGCCATTATACTTGTGGTGGTTTGTCACATGACAAGAGGTAACTGAAACAGGTTTGATCTAAATAATGGGTACTCAAGCATTCGTTGTGCTGTTTGTTCAGTTTTCTTGTCTAGTCGAAGATTTTCAAAATAAAAATTTAAGAAATAAAATTTTAATTTGAAAGTCTCATCTAGGGGCACCTGGGTGGCTTAGTCGGTTAAGTGTCTGACTTCAACTCAGGTCATGATCCCACAGTTCGTGAGTTCAAGCCCCACGTCGGGCTCGGAGCCTGGAGCCTGCTTCAGACTCTGTGTCTCCCTCTCTCTGCCCCTCCCCTGCTCACACTCTGTTCCTCTATCTCTCTCAAAAATAAATAAACATTTAAAAAATTGTTAAAGTCTCATCTAAAAGAAGAAATCATAAGCAACAGAACAACAGATTTAAAAAGAAAAAAAAAAAACAGGAAAAAGTCGCACCCAGAATTTCCGAAATTTCATGAAACAAAGCATGAGTAGAGGCAGAAGGACTGCAAATCCAAGCAACTGATGGAGGAACCCAAGAAACCAGAAAAAGAAAGGAAGTGGAGGGAGAGGGTGTGTTTCTGGGACTCTTTCCACCAGTTTCCAAATAGAAGTAAACATCTGGGTGAGAAGGAAAAGTAAGTCTGTATTTTTCAGGTGCCCTCTTTGTCCACTCAGCCTCAGATACTAGCAAATATCCAGATGTTCACCTCTGCTGCAGGTGGCTCTAGCCTCCAGAGGCATATAACCATCGGAGCAGGAGAAGGGAGAGCTTTTGATTTCTCTGAACAGCCAAACACCCATGTTGTGGCTCTAACATTCAGGTAAGCGGCAGGGCCAACGATAAAAGATTGATTGATTAAGTAATAGCACAGTTAAAAAATATGGAATACTCAGCAGCCACTAAGATTGATGGAGAGGGGCTCCTGGGTGGCTCAGTCAGTTAAGTGTCTGACTCTTGATTTCAGCTCAGGTCATGATCTCACAGTTTTGTGAGTTTGAGCCCCGTGTCTGGCTCTGTGCTGACAGCACGGGACCCCGCTTGGGATTCTCTCTTTCTCTTCCTCTGCCCCTCCCCTGCTCGTGTTGGCTCTGTCTCCCTCAAAATAAATAAATAAACTTAAAAATAAAATTAAAAAAAAAATGGTGAAGAAGTATACCTGGTCTCCTGTGAGGACTAAAGTTTCAACTTGTTTCATGCAAAAAGTGAACCGTAAATCAATAAATAGAGCATGATCTCATTTTGTATAAAAAATGTACTTGTAAGGGCACCTGAGTGGCTCTGTCGGTTAAGCGTTTGACTTCAGCTCAGGTCATGATCTCCCGGTTTGTGAGTTCGAGCCCCACACCGGGCTCTGGGCTGACAGCTTAGATACTCTCTCTGTCTCTGAAAAATAAACATGAAAAAAATTATATATATGAAGAAAAAAAAAGTACTTGTAGGGGTACCTGGCTGACTCAGCCAGTTGAGCATCTGACTCTTGATTTTGGCTCAAGTCATGATCCCACGGTCATGGGATCAAGCCCCGTGTCAGACTCTGTGCTGAGCTTGCTTAAGATTCTCCCTCTCTCCCTCTCTCTGCCCCCTCCCCACCACTCACGCTGTCCTCTCTTTCTCTCTAAAATAAAAAAAAAAATTAAACATTAAATACTAGTATGCAATGTGCTTCAGAAAAGTCTGGAACACACTGCCAGAATGCCAGAATGCCAGAATGTTCCCAGTAGTGTTCTGGCTGGTAGAGTAGCAGTAATTTTTATTGTTATCTTTATGCTTATCAGTATTTTTGGAATGTTTTTAAAAGTTTATTTATTTTTGAGAGAGACAGAGAGAGAGAGAGACAGAGTGTGAGTGGGGTAGGGCAGAGAGAGAGGGAGACACAGAATCAGAAGCAGGCTCCAGGCTCTGAGCTGTCAGCACAGAGCCCAATGCGGGGCTTGAACTCACAAACTGTGAGATCATGACATGAGCTGAAGTCAGACGCTTAACTACTGAGACACCCAGGCGCCCCGTATTTTTGTAATTTTTTAAATAGTGAACATGAACTATGTAAGTTAGTGATTTAGAAAGTAAATGGTAAAAATAGAAGTAAATGTTTTGCAAAATAGTCACATTAATATGAGTTTCTCTTTTACCTTCTCTTGAGCACCAGGCCCTCTGTCTACGTGGCCTACACTAACTAGTCGCTTGAGGGGGGATGAGAATTTGTTACAGAAGGCAGGAGATCATATCTCAATTCTGACACTGAAAATAGAACTTTGCAACAGAACAATCTGTGTGAAAATTAGGCTCGGTTCCTCTGGCCCCCATTTGGAGGACCCAAATAGACTGAGCCCTAGAATTTAGGCAGGGAAAGACAGGCAGAAAGTAGAAAGGGGGGAGGCCTGCCCTCTGCCCCCAGATGGCAGGAGGTGGGGTGGGCCCTCTGAAGACCAGAAGCCTTTGCTCCACTCTAGGAAGAGACCACCATTCAAGGAGCCGGCACCAATGCAGGGCCACCCAAACAAAGGGAGGCAGTCGGCCTGAAGGTCTCCACCGTGTACCGAATCTTCCCTGGTTCCATTTTGTCCAAGCATTGCCCTGAGAGCAGTGGGCTTACAGTGGAGTCCACGGGAGGGGGTGTGGGGGGGTCACAGCTGCAGTCCCCAAAGCCAGCAAGCCTGAGTCTGAATGCTGGAGCCACTTCTTAGCTATAAGAACTCAGACAAAAAAATGTCCTCTTCCCCAAGCCTCCAGTTAATTGGTCTGAAACCCAGCAGCATGCGACCTCATTTGCCATGTTACTGTGACAGCTAAGGCTGCGTGCAGAGAGCACTGGCCACCAGCTTCCAAGCCCCTTCTGTCACTTTGTAGCCTCAGAGCCCCAAGGCTGAGTGCAAGGCCCGGTCATGCGGCAGTTACGGCCCTTGAATGAGAGACTCACGTTCAAACCCAGGCCCACCTCTGACCGGCCGAGTTGGCTCAAACAATTCCCTCGAAGGCCCTCTGGGCCTCAGTGCCTGGGCCTGTAAAATGGGGAGTTGGTAATACCTGGCCCCAAGGTTCCCTCCATCTCTACGACCCTGGCCCTAAAGCCTGCTAGAGGGAGCTTCTGTGTCCAGAGACGTCCATCGGGGGCCACAGGGCCTGCCTAGGCAGTGGTCATGCCCCGGGACAAGCCCGGGGTTCTTAGGAAGAGTCTGAAAGAGAACCAAGGAAATCCTCTTCCTCCTGACCCCGGCAAAAATAAAACCCTTTGGATGTTCACTGATCACCTAAGAAAGAGACAGATGACACATTTCAGAGGGGAGCCTGAACACAATTGTCACGATTATGGAAAGAATTCTCTCAGGTGAGACAGGCTTTTATGAATAAACTAAATACGGCTGATATTAAAGGTAATGGTGCAAATGATTGAATGGCTTGACAGTCCTACCCTCCAAACGGCCTCACGTGGGGATGCAGGCTGGATGAGAAGAGTTCAGTGTGCGGAGAAGCCACGCAGGCGCTGTTCCCGGGCTGAAGAGGGCTTGGGCAGAGGGGTGGCTGCCGTTCCTAGGGCAGCACGACCTGCGCCAGTGCCCCAGGGTGACCGGCAACTCACTGGAAGGGACCCAGGCCGGGGCTTGCAAAGTTGGTTCACCCAGGGCCTGGGGGCCCCCTTTCTCCCTGTAATGAGGGGGTCCCCTTACTGCGGTCAGGACACAGGGCCCAGTGGGACCTCCCCGTCTGATGGGTCAGCAGGTGAGTGGGACTGGGACAGGGAGAGTTGGGGACAGAGAGAGACTGGAAAAAGTTGGGGGCCCTGGGAGTCCTGCACCCTTGTGGTGCCCAGCGTGCTCCTGTCTGCCCAGCCCGTCCCCTCCCGGCCACCCACCCTACAAAGGAGACCTCGATTACTAGCCACACCCGCGCCACCCATGCCTCCCGTGTTAGGGAGTCACAGAGTCAGAATGCCAACCTGGCTATTGTGTTCCCACCCTGCTCTGCCTGCTCCCTCACTGATGCGCAGCCTGAGGGTGGCGGTCCTCCCGGCCAAGGTCATAAGAGCCCAATCTTCAGTACCCCTTCCCATCCACCCTCATCCCTGCTCCTGGCCATGGTGGGGCCTTGGGCCACTAGCCTGAACAGACCCAAAAACAGGACTGTCACACAGAAGTGCCCACCCCCTGCCCAGCCCCCCCTTCCGCCTCCTCCTTGGGAAAAGAGGTGGGTCAAAGCCCGTGACTCCCAGCAGCAGTCAGTGCTGAAAGAGAGGGAAATACGTATTTCTTTCCACAATGCCATCGCTGGCCACCAGCTGAAGCCCTGAAGCTCAAGCCTGGATTTTAGTGCCCTTGTTTTTATGAGTCTCTGCCTGATCTGTGAATTAAAACACTGCTACTGATCAGAAGGCGGGCCCTGCAAAGGTAAGGAGGGCATGTGACAGTCAATGCTGCTTCCAGGTCACTGAACCCTGGGTGATTTTGGCCTCTGAAGCATCTGTGCCCAGCCTCACACGTCCAGTCCAACCTGGGCACGGCCACAAGTGTACTTTTCCTAAGAGACATCCCCCCATTACCCAGCAGTGATCAAAACTCCTTACCCTGGCTCTCCAGATGCCCCTACCCCCCCCCCCACCACCCGACACACACACTCTGGCACAGAAATTTCCCTCCTTCCCCGTCACCTTCTCACGACACCCCATCCTGCACCTGCGTCAGTCTCCGCCCCGATCAGTCTGGCCACCTTGCTCTCTCTTGGTCCTCCCTCCCTCCCCCCGCTCGAACTGGCCAGCCTCCCTGTTGCCTGTCTGAACCCCACACACTCTTCTCTGACCGCTCCAGTCACGCCCCCTATTTCCTTAAACACACCGGTGACATCTGACCCTTCCCTTTCCTCCCTCTGGCCCTGCAACCAGTCACAGGCTCATTCTGCAGGCACCTGCTATAGACGGCCTTCTTTGAGCCTCTCACCTGCCTCATGCATCAGACTTGTGTCCTTGATCTCTGAAGGCAGGGATCGCTTCACGTGTTGCTCTGTGACTGTCACAGGTGTTGTGGGCGACTGCAGCTTTCAGTTTCTGTCCTCCAAGACAGAAAAGTCATCTTTCTCCTCTGAACTCACACAGTATTCTATGCCTCCCTTAGGGCACACGGTACACTTTAAAGAATAAATGCATGTAAAGTGCTTGCTCGATAAGGTTTAGTTATTGTTATTATTCCTCTTCCCTTACTACAGCCAATCATAAAAATATTTCAGTTCCTCTACTCAACAGGCATTCATTCATTATTTTAAAAATATCTTTGCAGTACCTACTGCACAGGACTCAGAACTCCTGTAGGCGATATTGCTGTCCAAGCCATCTTTGCACATCCCACAGCACCAAGCACACCGGTGATAAGTAGTAAGTGTTTAATAATTGTCTGGGGGGGCGTGTGAATCAATAGATACATCTGACTTCCCACCTACTGTATGCATGACGTGCACATGGTTTGTAACCCAAATAAATTTCGGAGATCCAAGTGGTTCAATCTCAGAATTGTCACACCCGACAACCAGCAGCAATTCTAATCCTTATTTAAATTTCTCACCTAACATTAAAGGGAATCCACATTATTTTCATAGCCATGCTTTTTCATAGTGCCTGCTGGAGACATGCACTGTCTTTCAGGCTCTGCAGATGTCCCCAAGCTTTGCATACCCTTCCTCTTTGCCCCTGATTTCCACCCTGACCAAGCACTTCTTTTTCCTTCTCTCTTTATTTCCTTTGGATTGATTCTTTTTTCTTCCCCCCTGCCAAGCAGGTGCTGCTAAACTTGTCCTCGGAAAGGAAAAATTGATGGCCCGAGGATTCTATTTTATTTCCTTTAGAATCATAAGGCCTGTGAACATGGCAGGAGATCAAAATGTTGATGTTTGCAACCCCTGGTAATTGAACTCTCCAGCCAGCAAGGTTCGATCCTATTGAAGATCTCAACTTTTTTTTTTAATGAAATGCAAGTTGTGGATATTTTTAAGTCTCTCTAAAGAAACGTGATGAGGGCCTGTGACCAAATAGATAGGATGACGTCATTTGTGAAAGTAAATCTTTTTTTTAATTTTTTTTTTAACATTTATTTATTTTTGATACAGAGAGAGACAGAACATGAACGGGGGAGGGTCAGAGAGAGAGAGGGAGACATAGAATCTGAAACAGGCTTCAGGCTCTGAGCTATCACCTCAGAGCCTGACGCGGGGCTTGAACTCACGACCCACAAGATCATGACCTGAGCCGAAGTCGGACGCTTAACCGACTGAGCCACCCAGGCACCCCGAAAGTAAATCTTTTCAAAACAAAGAAACAAAATGATTTCTCATTAAAAAAAAACAGCAACGGCCTGTTTGGTCAATGCTGCTTGGTCAATGTATTTCCAGAATGCTGCTGGTTGTGTCTCAGGGCGGCTTGATTAATTTGCAACAGCCCAAGACGACCTGTACTGGGAAATTAGGGTGATGTCTCCGTGGGCCAGTGGTAGAGAACGGTAGGGAGTGAAGAGTCCTGGGCATGAAAGGGAATGTATTCTACGGACGGTTTGGTTATCTGCAAGGTAATATTATTTCACCCTTAGGTTTTGCTACTCGGGCATTCTACAAGAATTTCTTTTCTTTTTCTTTTAACTTTTTACCACTTGAAGAACCTTTAGGGGCACATGGGTGGCTCTGTTGGTTAAGTGTCCGACTTCAGCTCAGGTCATGATCTCACGGTTCGTGAGTCTGAGCCCTGCGTCGGGCTCTGTGCTGACAGCTCGGAGCCTGGAGCCTGCTTTGGATTCTGTGTCTCCCTCTCTCTCTGCCCCTGCCCTGCTCATGCTCCGTCTCTCTCTGTTTCTCAAAAAAAAAAAATGAATAAACATTAAAGATTTTTTTTGAAAAACTTTTAAAATTGTAACATATTGAGTACTGTTGAGAGACAAAGAGACTGAAGCTCCTTGGAATCAGCGACTTTTGTCTGTCTTGTTTGCCACGAGTTCCCATCTACAACACACCCTGGCAAATGCGTACAGGCATGGAGAAAACTGGCTCCAGCTTAGCGAAATGTTTAAAGATTTACAAAGTCTTCAACTGAAGGCAAACGAACCAAAAAAAAGTTAGAATTTTCCAATCATCAAATTCTGTAATAAATGAGAAGAAATAGGAAAGATAAGGAAGATTTTTCAAATTACATACATATATTTTTAAACGCTTATTTATTTTTGAGAGAGAAAGAGAGAGAGAGAAAGGAAGAGGGGGAGGGGCAGAAAGAGGGGGACACAGGATCCAAAGTGGGCTCCACACTGAAAGCAGAGAGCCTGAAGCGGGACTCAAACTCACAAACCATGAGATCATGACCTGAGCCAAAGTCGGAGGCTCAACAGACTGAGCCATCCAGTCACCCCCCAATTATATTTTTTAAAATTATGTTATTATTGATTCAAAACCACTGAAAGAATAGGATGTAAGGAAAGGTAGTAATAGCAAATGCTGTCTAACATTTGTGGGCCGGGTACTGTTCTCAATGACGAACATGTGTCAACTCAGTTAACCCTCCTCAGAACGCTATGAGCTGGGGACAGTTATTGCCATCACTTCAGTAGGTGGAGAAATGATGGCACACGGAGTTTCAGACACTGGGCCAAGATCGCACAGCCAATAAATGGGGGCTCTGGGATTCGCACTCAGGATCCGCTCCCCAGTCTGGGCTCCCGACCGCTGACAGCGTGGGCTCCCTGAACCAAGATCAGCACCTCAACTCTACAGCTCGCTAAGTATTTGAGCAGAAATATTCCAGAGGAAATTCAGACGTTACGTGGGAGGAAAACGTTCCAACCAAATTACTTTTCTGGTTTCTTTCAACCCTGAGATGCACGAGGCTAAGAAAGATGGTGTCTGATTTCTCTACCACATTGTATCTAAATTCACTTTTCCCTTCACTGCACCCAATATGCTTGGGTTTACATGAGTGAGTGCATAAAACTGGCTAATACATTTGGGGTGGGGGAAAGGAAATTGATTCACCCAGACGAGTATCTGCGGATACTGAAATTTGCCAGGTAGCCGCCAAGCTTCCCAATTAACAGAGACCCCAGAGGTCAGCCCAGGAGGAGCCCCCGACGCCCCGAGAGAAAGCCGCCCCGCACAACTAAGAGCAGGTCTGATAAAGCAAAACAACACACGAAGTAAGCCCCCCAAAGTCCACAGAAACTCACTTGGCCCGGTGACTTAGGAGGTCTAGGGGTTCCTAGGTGTTTTTCCTTGGGTTCCTCGGCCCACCCCATGAAACTTTTCAAGCTGCGTTTGTGTTAAACCGTTCCTGATATGCTCCAATAAGTGTGCTTTCGACACATTGTTAACATAAGGCCAGATCTGTAATACAGCATGGACAATTAAGCGCACAATTTTTGTATAAATGCAAAATCCCTCACTGTGAATTATTTAATTAATGCTCTCCAGTTCATTTAATAGAGCTCTTTCAGAGACCATTTCACTCACAGAAAACTAATTTCATTCTCCGGGTTGATTTAATTAGATTGTATGATATATGGGATTGCTAATTCAGCGGCTCCGAACGCAGTGCCTGGGCCCGGTGCCCCTATTGTCGGCAATCTGTCAGCCCCATTTTTAACAGTATTGAAAAATTCAAGCTTTATTATTGCTCGCTCACTCTTTCTCTCCCATCAGGAGGAAAGTAATGAGCTTTTCTTCTTACGAGAGCCGGCAGAGAGCACGGGACCCTCAGCGCTCCAGGCAGGAGGCAGTATTAACAGGCCTGATTCATGAGTTAAGTTTCCAACTGCTCGTGGCTATTAGCACTCAGTCCTTTGGCTGTCATTTAGTTAAAAAGACTCTTCGGTTAATTCACTCTTTTAATGAGACTGTGCTATTCAACTAATGTATTTTACTGTATGAAAGGTCACACCAGGAACCAAAACAGATTGGAGGGAATGTAGCAAGAAGCCTGGCTGTCAAGAAACAATTCAAGCCTCCGAGGCATTTAGCAGCCCTGCGTCTGTAATAAGCTACGGAACGGATGGGCCAGCATTCACCTCCAGAGTGGAGCGCCATAAATCAAGGCTAAAGAGAAGGCAGATTAATCAGAGGCTCAGACAAAAAGAGCACGTGTTTCATTACCCATATAATCACTAACATGATTGCCAGACAAGCGAAGGAACTGGATGCGGGACTGGAAAAATATAGTTCGAGAGAGCGCTGGAACTCAGTTCTGTTTAGCTGCAAGCACTAAATCTTTTCATTAAGGCGCGTTGACGCCATTTCCCGCGTCGCGGCCGCCGGTGGGGCACAGGACAGGGGCATCGGGGGCGCCGAGGTTTGGATGGGCCCGCATGGTGGCCGAGGGAAGGCTGTGCCGGGAGGGTGGGGGTGCCCGGCAGCGGGGTGCCTCCGGGTCCGAGCGGGGCGGGGGTTGACAAAGGGGTCTGGCCCTGCAGGGCGGTGTCAGACCCGGGGCGGGGGAGGCTGTGGCCCCTCCTCCTGGAAGCTCGTGGATGAGGATAAAGGACCAGACTCATGGCCCTCGCGCAGCTCTCCCTTTCTGTCGGTTCACCCATACGTGCACGCACACTCACGCACACTCACACGCTTTTGAGATGGTGGGGTGTGTGTGGCGGGGGTGGTGATGCCTCTTCCCACCGCTGCGGTCTCCTCTCAGCCCACGGGGAAGGCTCCGCCCTGATGCCAGGCCCCGCCCCCAAGGCCTCCAGACCATCTTAACTCGGGGGCGGGGTGCAAATGAGGTGACTGGACACTGTGACCCGTGGGGCTCCAGCAAAGGCACTTCTCGGCGACGGTCCGCAGATCGAGTGCACGGTTTGCAAAGTGGGCAGGCCACGGGGCAGCTGCCCTCCCTCGGCCCCAGGACCCCTTCCGTCCTGGGACCTCGCTTGTTCACCGAACTCCCGTCCTCGGGAAGCTGAGCGACCAACGCCTGGGCTGCGTGGGGAGCGGGGGCGAGAGAATTTTCTTTACAGCTCGACTCTTCCTGCAACCGCGCGCGTCGGGCCAACGCCAGAAAGCCCCGGCTCCCCGGGACAGGGAAACCGTATGCTTAATTACGAAGCATCTGTTGCCGAGAACACCCCCTCGCTTTGGCGGGGCCTACCTCGCCGTATGAATTTTAAAATCTGTCAGCAAGGGATCACAAAAGCTCTGGGAGCAAAGAGCTACTCATGTTAACCTCTGAACCAGATAATCTAACAGTAATCCATTCAGAACTAATCAAACATTTACAGAACCGCACCGGCATCCCGGCAAACAATTCGTCATCGTCACTCGCTCATTACCCCCTCCAACATCTCAATCTACCTATGCAAATGAGGCGAGGGAGCTGACATCGGGACCATGTACAGAAATTATAAACAAATATTCATCCATTATGCTGCTGAAATTTAACAGCTGAAGTACTAACAGTAGCTGAACTTCAAGCCCTGAGTATCAATTATTTATGGACCTAAGCCTGACAGGACTGTGTAGGTGAATTAGCTGCGTGTGTCAAGCTTCGTTATAAATCCCAACCTACTGTAAAACTCATTTTCATAGAATGTATGTACAAGGCTGACAATATATCAACAGCATGGCATTAATAATTTAGAAGAATAGGACCGTAAGGGAACACCTTGGAAACTGCGCTCTGCTCCGTAGTTGGTATTACAAATAAAAAAGTCAAATAAAATGAATTTCCCATAAACAGAGAATCAAAGAAAGCATTTTCTCCATAATTTTATTTTCAATTTTCAAAACCATACCGGTTGATACTTTCATGCTTAGGTACCGTAAGGATCGCCGTTAGTTGTCTTAATTCTTTCCCCCCGCCCCCCACCTTCCTCCTCCAAGGAAAGGGCAGGGAAATTTCCGATCTGGTGATGGACGGGAGGTTTTCTGCTCTTTCTTTTATTTTTATAATAAAATGAGTGCAAGACGGAAGGGGAGCTGGAGCATGCCTAATGTTTGCCGTCGTGAGATCGTGTGCTACGGTTTGCCAGTGAAAGCAGATAATAAAACGAAGTGCTACGCAGTGCTAAAGATACTTAATTGAGACAGTGTTTCTCAGGAAAATGTTAGGATTTTCCTAATTGTCACTCTCCGTTCTGAAATGCAGATGTGCCACGAGTTGCGAAATCTCAGCAGCTAGCTCGATCTGCAGGGTGCAAATATTGTCCTGCGGGCTGCAGACGGGACGGCGGCCGATTCTCCTGGGTGGGGCTGGGTGTGCAGGCAGGGAGAGAGCGGCCTCGAACCTCTGCCCTCTTGGCTGAAACATTCCAAGGCATGGCCCGTCCCCCACCCCACCTCGCTTTCCTCTCACTAATCCCCAGCCTTAACCTTCGCAATCATTTTTAGGCGAGTGATGCTGAACTACGGGGCCTCTTTGTCACTGCTAATGACTTCTCCCTGTCCGTCTTCTCGAGACTCAGGATATTTATGGCTCTGTTGCCACATTTGTCATTTCTGGCCGGTGAGAAGGCATCTCTCAGCACCAGGGGAACTTCCTGGTTCCACATTCCGCATCCTGGATCCCCTCCAGACGCCAAGCTCCAGCCTCCTTCGAAGGAGGGGACGGAAAGCATTTCCTTCCCTCCCTTGTCGTCCACTCTTCCAGGTCAGGTGCACCCTCTTGTATCTCTGCTGGCGGGGCGGTCTGCTTTCCTTCCCAAGGTGGGGCCCCTGCTGAGGGTCAGATGGGCCACGGTGCTCAGGGCGAGCATTAGGCACCTGGCAGGGAGCCGATGCATCCCCTGCCTCACTCTCCCCATCCAGGGGCCAAACAGTCAAGACACAAGGCCCAGAGGCCAAGTCAAAACTAAACACTTCTGCCAGTTCCCGGCCCAAAGAACAGGCCCCGCTCCGAAAGCTCCTGGCCACAGACTTGTCATCTGGGTATCCACCTTGGAGTCCAGGCTCGTGCCATGACAGGTGGAACTTTCCGCAGGAGACAGACAAGCACCTCCCTGGCGGGGCCCGTCCTCTCTAACGCTTGCTGATGCCGATACTTGTCCTTCTCTGCAACCTTTCGGGGCCTCGTTAAGCTTTCCAAGTTCTTCCAAGTGGCCTTTAGTAGAGGGAGTCCTGGCAAAGAAGCATGTTTTTAAATGCTATGTGAAATTGCGCTCGGCAAAGTACCTGCTTAGACACCGTGCGTGGGCCGTGGCAGTTCTCATTTGCGGATGCTCGTTCTGCTGTGCAGGAAGACAGCGACCACGTTCTTTCTTCTGAATCCTGATGCCGGACATGGAAGGAAAGCACTTTTTTTTTCCCCCATGGGTCCTGGATGGGCACAAGCTCCCCCGCTACCAGTCTGTCCCTCCCAAAAACAATTTACTGTGTCCAAGGCGAAAGAAGTCCCCCTGTCGCTTTACGACTGAACTTCCTGGGTCCAGAGAGGCAGACATGAGGAGGCAGCGGTGGGGCTGGGTTGGAGCTGGATCGTTCTGCCTCTTTGAACAATTACCGTGGAAAGCTAATAGATTAGGATGTGTGGGGAAGGCTGGCCGTTGTTCAGATGGCGCGGAGAGTAGCCTCGAATGCTGCCGGTGTTTATGAAATGCTAAAATATTTACACTCTTTTTACTTCAATCAGGGGGAAATCATTGGGATCTCTTTACAAGGGAAAAGAATTAAGGGAGCTGACATTTCCGGAAGAAACAACGCCCGCGCACACAACTGGAATGTCAATGAGAACCTGCCGAAAGGTCTGACAACACGGGCTTTCACTCCGAGGTGTGGCTGACCCAGAAGTTGCATCAACCTCGGGGCGCACAGGAAAGACAAGAGCCCGGACTCTTTGGGGTCAGGGGAAGTTGGTTTTATTTGTTTATTTTATTATTTTAATAAATATATAAAATATATAAAAAAATATATATATATATATAAAATATATAAAATATATAAAAATAAAAATAAATATTTTATTTATTTATTTAGGGGGTTAAATGTTTTGAGAATTTAAAAAAGAGCATTTCTTTCTTTTCTGCTTATGACTCCCTTCGGATTGTACCTTTCTTCCCTTCCACGCTTCATGCAGCACAAGGGAAGGAGAGGTGTCGGCTTATTCCCAAGAACAGCTAAAATCATCACAGGACTTATGGGCACTGTGTTCTACGAAGGAGAAGAGTATATATTTTGGTCTTGAAAGTTATCGCTTCAATTACTTGGTAATTTCTTAAGCAACCTCAGGGTGGGCTTTTAAGAGGTGGGTTTGAGGGAGGCCTACAGAGACTCTCTCTCCGAGTATTACCATTGAAACCCATTAGGGTGGAAGCAGGATTAGGGTGGAATCCTTTCTATGTTTGCCCTGCCCAGGAGGCTCCGGGGACAAGCGTGGATATCAGGGCACCTGGCCCCAGGCTTGTCCCTCCCTGTTTCTCTAATTTCAAAAAAAACATCAGAAGGATGTTCGGAGGAGCACTATTCACCATAGTCAAAAGGTAGAAAGAGCCCAAATGTCCATCAACTGATGGGTGGATAAAGAGAATGTGGCAAGTCCACATGATGGAATATTAGTTGGCCATAGAAAGGGAAAGACACCTGTTACAATATGGGTGAACCCTGAAAACATGATGCTGAGTGCAAGGGCCATCACGAAAGGTGAAATGTCCAGAAGGCAAATCCATAGACACAGAACACGGATTGGTGGTTTCCAGGGGTGGGAAGTGGGAGCTGAATGGAAAGGGGGCTTCATGGGCACGGAGTTTTATTCAGAGGTGATGAAAGTATCTTACAACTAGACAGAGGGAGTGATCACACAACACGGTGAACGTACCGCATACCGTTGAATCGTTCACACTAAAATGGTTACCTTTGTTATGTGAATTTTGCCTCAAAAGAAAAAGACATTCGAGTATCGTCAGTTGTGTTCATTTCAAGTGGGTGGAGAGACCGTGGCGCAGGGTCGGGTCCTCCCGGCGATCATTCAAAGGCTATCACTCCACAGATGAAACTTGTGCCACCAAACCGGTGTGACTGCCCAGGGGACACGAGGGTTCCCTGGCTAAACGTCTCTGCCCAAAGGCTATATCTCTACGCACCCATTGGTAGCTTTGTGGGGCATTTTGACATGAGAATTGTATTGCTCTGAATGGTCTTTTGATGTGCTCTGTGTGTTGGTTTAGCCCTTTAGGGGTCAAGGAACAGACACTCTCAGATGACCTTGAGGGATATGGATAAGGAGACACCTGGCCTTGGGGACGATGAAAATAGGAAGGGCACTACCAGGCTTCATGGAGATGGCGTGCAGCTTGGGAACAGCTGGTTCAGGACACGTCTAAACTCGAGCCGCTGGCAGCCTGGTTTCCTCAAAGACAACATCTCTCCCTCCTGCCATTAGGGCAACTCAGCCCAGTGACACTCTCCTTTCCTGGCACCCTCTACCCCTTGAACAGTACTCCTCTCAACCGTGGGATTACTGCTTGCTGGGGGGCTTTGGCATCTCATGCCTTCCCGCCCTCCTGGCTCCTGCTGTCTGCCGTCCCTCTGTCTCTGTTCTCTAGAACGAACTAGTAGCCTGCCATTCTCTGTGAATCTTGAATTCCGGTTCCCCAGGGTAGGCTCCGATGCGTTCATCAAGCACTACCGTCTCTATTGGGGAAAGTTGTCACGTCAGGGAACTAAGCAGGGCCCGCCCATATACTGGGTGCCCGGCGAGTATAGCTGCAGTCATTGTGGCTGAAATCCTGTGCTCAGCTCACCAGATGACCCTCAAGAGGGCTGGACCCTGTTGGCCTTCCGTCTTCGGATGACTCCTTTCAGGCAGCCTCTCCCTCAGCCCTGCCTCAGTTTCACACTGCCTCGTTCATATCCTAGCTTCCCCACCCATACAAGCTGTGTGACACTGGCCAGTTTCTCACCATCTCTGTGCCTCCAGCTCCTCATTCGTCAAATGGAGATGACAATGGAACCCATGGCATAGGGTGATAGAGAGGATTAGTCATCGTGCGTAAAGTGCTCTGAACAGTGCCTGGCCCCCGGTGAGAGCTCTATGCTATTATTATTTTGTCAACTGTAATCTCAGAAGGTAAGTTAGGCAAGTAAAGAATGGAGACGGTATTCCCAAGGGGATCAGGACATACAGAGCCAGGAGACAAGAGGGGTGATGTGTGGACGGACAGGAGGTTTCCAGGAGTGTTCTCTGTGCCCACACAGTACCGGAAGGCCACGGCCGGAAGGGGCAGAGAAAGAGTTGACCATAATTGTCGAATCATAACAGAGGCCTCAGCTAGGCCCATGAGCTCTCTGGGGTTGAGATGGCTCTGTGGACTTGTCCCAAATGCAGCTAAGGGACTTGGGCCCTTGAACCAGTCATGGGGGGGGGGGGCACAAAACCTCAGGGCATGTAGGCCAAGACCCTTTCTCAGGGGAGAACTCAGCAATGGGCTGTCAGGAGCTGGGGTGGGGGAGGCAGGGAATGAAAGCCTTGGCCAGAGAGGGGGATCTGGATGGTCCACCCCAGTGTCACTACACCTCTACCTAGATCAGGGCCCAGCAGGCGCTTTCTGAAAGGTGCTTATATAACCACTTGAAGTCAGCTGGAGTGCTGGCTACAGCAGTGTGCTACTTAGCATCTAAATGCCTCAGTCTCCTCAACTGGGAAATGGGCATACTACCCCGTACCTTCTGGTGTGTATCAAATAAGAGAACTCAGGGCACATCGCCCAGCGTCTGCAGCATACGTTCCAGGCCCCCACCCCTTGCCCAGCCCTCCTGACCTCAAGTTCTCCTGTAACTAGCTCCGTGTCCTGCAGCCGGGGACTCTTTCTGCAGCGAATACACGAGTCCCCGTTTTGTTACAGAGCGTGGAACTGAGTTTTGGCCGTCTGCAGGGAGGCCCGTGCGTTCCGAGGGCAGCCCCAGGAACCAGCATGCTGCCACAGAGGCTCCGCTCTCCCCAGGAGCTCCGGGCCTCCTAGGGATGCCCAGCCTCTTCAGCGCTTGGCTCCTGCAGGGTCTCAAATGCCTTGGGGTGCACTCCGTCCCCAGTCACGGCCACCCAACATACTTAGCTAATAAACAGAGCTACTGATTCTACCCACGCGCTGATAACCTAAGCGTTCTGAACCCACACCGTCTGCTGACAATGAAATTTACAAACCATGTCAAACTCACCTACCGTCGGCAGCCGAGACGAGGTGTGTGATGTTTGGACGGGTGCGTCCATATGGCTGATAAGCCTTACTTTCTCTCTCCCGCCTCCCCCCTCTGACGGTGCAGACAATGTGTTAGAGGGAAGGAAATCTGCTTTCTGGAGCTTTGGATGGCAGATCCCCACCCCATCCCTACGGGGAGGAAGCTGGCATTCGGTGATGTCCAAAAGCATGTAGGGCAAAGTCACCCCTCCTTTATTCGGGGAACGTTGTGGGGTTCTGGACTAGGACTAGGAAACAGCTGGAGAAGAACGGGGAGCGAGCTTATTTTAATACTGTGGTTGTGAGCAATATCCATGAACTGAGCGCCTACTTTGTGCCCTAAATCCTGGGCATACCTGGCATCGCTCGAAGAGGAGGAGACCGGCCTCTCCCCTTCCTCACGTAGTTGAGCAGCTGAAGGGCAGACACCCCCACTCCCAGCAGCTCAGTGGGCTTGGCTCACCAGCTCCTGTCAAGACATGGGAACATCTCATTATTCACCGGCCTGGCCTTTGTCTCCTCTAGCCCTCAGAACAACCCAGTGAGATGGGCACTTCCCAGGTGAGAACACCGAGGCCGAGGGGGTGGGCAGCCTTCCCGAGGCCACGCACAAGCTACTTCGCAGAATCAGAATTTAAAGCCACAACTCCCTTATTTGAAGTCCAGGCCCCTTCCACTATACTTTGCTGCCTCAAGAAGGGAGTGTTAAGTCCCAAGGAAGGCTGGGAACTGGGTCAAGTTCACGGGATTTGAATAACGGGAAAGTGGCCTCAGTGCTGATACTAAGGGAGAAAACGCAGACTAGGTGGGGGACATGGTGACAAAGTCGAGGCTCCGGTTTCCACTAACCTTTGCCCTTGAAAACAAAGGCTCGTCCCCACCTTGCCTATCCCTACCTACACGACATCTTCCAAGAAAGTCCCGTGGAGAAGAATAGCATTGGCCCTGCCACTGACCCGGTGGGTGTCCCAGTCTCTGCATCCTCATTGTCAAATGAGGCATCAGGGAAGATTCTGTCCTCTGACACTGGGGAGCTCCATGATTACAAACTCCTGATCCTATCATGACATCATTTCTGAGAGTGTAAACCATTCTATGCAGTCAGTTATTCTCTTACTCGTTTAATAACCACTGATTACACAACTATTTGTGGCCGACGGTCTACTAGGCCCCGGAGATACAAAGAGAATTAAAGTAATGTTTTTCCCTCCTGGAACTCAAACTCCAAATGGAAATAGAGATATAGATATGGATGCTCCCATACTGGGGAAACAGAGATTTAAAAAATCAAATTTTCAATTCCCTTCAGAAATAAACAGATCAGGGGCACCTGGCTGGCTCAGTCAACAGAGCACGTGACTCTTGATCTCCAGGTTGTGAGTTCAAGCCCCATGTTGGGAGTGGAGCCTACTTAAAAAAAAAAAAAGGGATAGAAAGAAACAAACCAAAGAATTGACCACTGGTATCAGCCTTGGCAGAAGCAGTAGCATTCAAAAAATATTCCATCTGCTTCCACATTTCCAGCCACCTTTGCAGTTGGTGGGAGGAGTCAGGTGAGTAGTTCTAGCCAATGCGTCACCTCTGGGCTGAAGTCTAGAGGAGCCAAGAGGCGACTCTCTGTTTCTGCTTCCACGGCAACCACACATTGCTGATGATGGCGCCTTGGTCACCTCAGGTCCTTGAGTGACTGTGTGGAACAGAGGCCTTTGATGATCCACAAAAGACAGCGAAGACAGAAATAGAAATGAATCTGTGTCATGTTCGAGCGACAGAGATTTGGGGGTCATTTGCTATAGCACTTTGTCCAGTTCATGGTAATAGAGTTGGATTAGAAGCCTAACCGCATCCTGGACAGGAACGGATTCTTTTCCATAAAAGGATACAACATGGTTTGATTGAACTGTTTTTCTATACCCTCTCTCCAGAATCTCACTTAGACTTCAAATGTTAAAATTGGTCAGTGCCTAGGCCAATTTCCATTTCCTACGATTTGGAATTCACACCATTTTTCACGAATTTGTTTCCCAAATGCTAGAGAAGCACACTTCAGACAGAAAGAATTCTAGCATATAATTAATAAGCTGAGAAAATCGTGGCTTAGAAACACCTACATTTAGGAAAGCAACAAAAGATCATGGAAACACAGAGGCTGTGTGCTGTCCTGTTGCCATGGTGAACGCGAGGTCTGAAACGGTTCTAGGTGATGTGATGGCAGTGGCAGCCGCGGCTAGTGAAGTGTCAGTCCGCTAGCTGGGTCCCACCGCTGACCAGGACGATCGAGAGCCTCACCCAGCAGGGAGGGGAAATCACTGCAGGAATCTGGAATAAAGGAGTAGCAAACTAGTCCGCGTGAGTTACTAGCTAGAAGAACTAGATGAATAACCACTTCAGCTCTTCCAAGACCAGGATCCAGGATCCAGACGGGGTTGTTTCTCTGCAGCGTGGGGAAGATACTTCTATATCTCTGCTTCCTCATTCGTGAAAGACACCACCACATCCACCATCCCCATGGGCTTGGCTCACTGGCTCTGGTTAAGAGATCCAACCATTATGTGATTCAGTGGTTGGGTAGGAGCAAGGGAAGCAGAAGCAGGGTGAGGAGCGGTAGGAAACAAGGAATGAGAAGGTGGAATTCAGTCAAACGTAGTGGGTTTTGGTTTTTTTATGCCTCTCACAAGTGCTTGTAAGAATGAATCTAGCTCACCGGTTACGAAATAGCAGCTACCCGAATGCCTTCGATCCCATTAGACCAATTTTACTAAATGCCTACTGTATGCTAGGAACAGGGCTAGACACTGGGGATGGAGAAACTATCAAGAGACACTGATCCCGACCCTGGGGAACGTAAGGTCTCATTTAGTAAGCACCGGCTGTATGCCTAGCCTCCCTACTAAACCAGAGGGGATTTAAATAGTAATAGCACTTCTTCTGACTCTCAGGGGAGTTACAATCCATGAGAACCTTCAGGAGGCAGCTAAAGAAGGGAAATACGCTGGATTATTGACAACTCGTGTTGACGGTCACTCCAGTCTTGAGGCTCAGAGGCAGAGCTTAAAGCATAAGCACCGTGGTATCTGGCCTCTCCCCGTCATCTTTTTGGAGGATTCTAGCACTCCACCCAAACCTGGACAATACTTGGTGGCTCGTTGACCCATCCTTTTGGCTGTCTCCATCTTGTAGGGAGGGTTTTCCCTCCACGTCGCATTGTTAAGCTGCGTACGGATGACGCAGCCTCTTGGTAAACCCTGCCCTTTGATGTCCTTCAGCCTTCTTTTCAAGCAAAGAAATCACCTTTCTTAGTTTCACAGCACTTCAGCCCCCACTCCACAACCAAAGGTGCCAACAGAGTCCTGTTCAGTCCTGATACAATTAACCCTGGAAATCGCCCTTTGGCTTAGTCTTTTGGATGACCCCTGGAGAAAGACCATCCATTGAACACATTAACTGAATTGCTATCGACAGCCTCAAGAACATTCGCACTTTTGATCTAGAAATTTCACTTCTGGGAATATCCCAAGGAAATGATTCCAAATACAGTGAAAAGTGGTCTGCACAAAGATGCTGATTGCAGCATTATTTATGCTAAGGGACAATTCAGAAACAGCTTAAATTCCCACAGTGAGGGGGATAGTTAAGTGAATTGTGGGTAGCCCATATATTAGGATATCATTTTAGCCATTAACATGGTGCTTGCAAAGAAAAAGTTTTAATAACCTGGTGAAATGTTTCTGTAATAATGCCTAGGAGGAAAAAAGTCAGGATACACAATGGCATATGGGGTTTTAGCTCAACTGGAAACTGAAGAGAAGGAAGGAAATAAACGAAAATGTTAAATGTTATCTCTAAAAGGGAGGATGATGGGAGATTTTCATTCTCTTTGCGTTTCTTTTCTGTCCTTGATAAGTTTTCTATAATGAGAATGCATTGGCTTTAAAATCAGAAAGCTATCATTTTTAAAGGAAGTGATAAAACCAGCCCCCCAGTCCTGGGGAGCCAGGCGGGTGGGGTCTGGTGGGCCTAGCTCAGCTCTTCAAAGGTGGGAGCGACCCTAGCCTTTGCAAAATATCACCGAGATTCCTTCAGCCATTAAATACATTTCATAATTGCAATTGCTTGCTCTAAATTGCCTGTTTATTCTGTTAATGACTTTTTTTGTGAACCACAGTTTACAAATAAGGCATTTCCTAGAATCTGCTTGCAATTAGGGAATTGTTCTGGCCTCCTAATGAAAGGTAAACACCATTAATAACGCCTGTCCTAGCTTATACTCCTGTTGGTTTTGTGTCGTGTCATTTACTTTGGGAACAGATAATAACAACCCTTTACAGAAAGCATTTAGCCCACAGATTGTTCCTATGCGTTGTTTGCTCCTCTCGTGGCAGGGAGAAGGCATTAGTAAGACAAAACAAAGACAGAGAGTTTTCCCTCCTCCTTCAGATTGGTTTTCATAAAGAGTGGTCTCCTGATGATTGTCTCCGCTAATTTAGCTATTCGTATACTCACATGGACCTCCCAGCTCCCAAGTTAAAGCCCAGCTTCTCAGACCAGGACCCACTGGCCAGAGTTGTTTTCAACTGAAGTATACAAACACCTAGTCTGGCCAGAAGCAGGGAGAGTGCTGCATGTTCTAGAGAGGAAAGATCTGATTAGGAACAAAGTAAAAGTTCAGATGATTAGATCAAATGATCCAAGAAAAATGAAAGCATCTGTCCATATAAAGGCTTGTACATGAATGCTTTCAGCAGCTCTGTTTGTAATAGCCCCAAACTGGATACAAACCAAATGCCTACATGTAGGGGACTGGATACACAAATTGTGGAATACCCACACAATGGAATATTACTCAGCAAGAGGGAGAAATGAAGTATTCACACACACTACCGTCTGGATAAATCTCAAAACAAATTATGCTGAATGAAAGAAGCCAGACGGAAAAGAGTATGTATTGTATAACTCCCTTTATTTAAAACTCTAGAAAATGCAAGCGAATCTGTAGTGACAGAAAAGCAGAATGGCAGTTGGTGGTGAGGGAGAAGGGGGAATAGGGATGTTCGTTATCTTGATGGCAGTGACGGATTTACAGGTGTGGGCGTATGTCAACACTCACACTTCAGACTTCCCTGTGTCAAAAACTTACACTTTTCTGGGACGTTTGCTGCATGTTGATCAGACCTCAATAACACTCTTAAAAAAAAAATAATAAACCACATCTTATATCAGTTTTCTTGTAAAATTAATAACAAGTTTAATAATAGCAAAAATCTGCCATTACTAAATAAATTTATTTATTTATTTATTTTTATTTTTTAACGTTTCTTTATTGTTGAGAGAAGGAGAGGGCAACAGAGCATGAGCAGGGGAGGGGCAGAGAGAGAGAAGGAGACACAGAAGCCGAAGAAGGCTCCGGGCTCTGAGCTGTCAGCACAGAGCCCATCGTGGGGCCCAAACCCTTGAACCGAGAGATCATGACCTGACCCTAAGTCGGACGCTCAACCAACTGAGTCACCCAGGTGCCCCTAAATAAACTTTATTTTTTAATTTAAAAAGTAAATAAAACAGAAAGTGATGAGGAAAAAAAAAGCCAAATGTTCTTGCATATAGGATGAGTCATTTAATTATTATTCTGGCCGGGTGGTAGGTTCACGTACCTTTTGTGTGTACTATGTCAAGTTCCTCATGTGTCAAGAATTTCATCATGCAATATATAAGGCAGAGATTCTGAGGGAAGAGAGGACATTGTGCGGTATGAGAAATGTTTAGAGCCTATAAAACGTCACCCTAAATAGCAGGAAATGATGACAAGAGATTAATAAACTGAAAACTTGAGGCCAGAGGATCAGAACGATGTTACAAGCATGTTCCCGTGCCTATCGTAATGCTAATTCAGAAGTCTGGGAGATTGTTCCCGAAGCTGAACACTAAATAGAATGAAAGGGTTGTTTCCAAACTCTATCATAAGACACAGGTAATTCCTCCCATTCGAGGTCCGCTCAGAGCTGTGCCACCTCACCATGAGAGCCAGCCCCCGCCCCCTCCACCCTCAGTGTGGATCCAGGCACGGGGCTCTCCCTCCCCTGCTCCAGCCCACCATGCCCTCCCTGGACATGCACTGGCCGGAACCTGGAACATCTCCATACACCCAGCACACTCAGACTCGTCCTCAGGAAACCTTCTTCATTCCCAGCTTAGGCCAGTCCCCCAGGTCAACACCCCTCTAGCGTCCTTGCTTCTCCTTCATTTCATGTGGCCGAATCCCCTGAAGATCTCTGTGTGACTCATGAGTCGCTTCCCCCTGGCACGGAGACACCGTGACAGCAGGGCTTCCTTCATTTGTGGCTCCTCAGTGCTAAGCTCGGTGCCTGGCACAGGAGGTGCACTCAAAAAACTAGGGGATGAAAGGGAAAAGAACCCCGCCCCCCCAAGCATCCCAGAAGGGCTGGTGAGGAAGACGGGGGTTTCAGAGGCATGACCTAACCTAGACATATAAAAAGAAACATCAGGAAAACTGGCGACCTGCTAAGGACCTATTGATGGGGGACATTCTTAGGTCCCTTTGTGCAGAGACGGAGATGACTGTGCTAGAACATCCTAGCACCTCTGGACTTTCCCTTCTGGCCCCACCCAACAGAACACATTCACAGACGTGGATCACGAGGATGTGATACCACAATTGGTGATCTTGCAAACGGGCACCACCACTTGCTAAGCCACTGGTGTGCGACGCGAACTCTCAAGAGCTAAAATAGCAACAACAATCGTAAGGAAGCCAATAGCACGGGCTATTGAGAGAGCCCGGGCTTTGGAGCCGTACATTTGTGTCTGAATCCCACTCCACAGTTCACGAGTTGTGTGTCTGTGTTTGCGACACGAACAGCTATAGGCACAGTAAAGGTTTATTTCCTTAATCCAACCGGTCCCCAGAAGGGAGGTCTCCACACTGCGACACCACAATCCCACTTCTGGCACCTTATGGCACCGCCATCTGCCAGGGCCCCCTCCTCATCCACTGACGCACTGAATTCAGTCAACTGATATGTAGAGAGAGCGTGTGAAGAGTGCACAGAGTTCCTAACGCTTTCTTAAATTTTAATTCCAGGAGAGTTAGCCTACGGTGTTATGTTAGTTTCAGGCATACAGTGTGGCAATTCAACAATTCTATACCTGACTCAGCTCTCACGCCAAGTGCACTCTTAACCCCCTTCACCTATTTCACCCCTCCCCTCCCACCTCTGCTCTGCTAACTATCAGTTTATTCTCTGTAGTTAAGAGTCTGGTTTTTTGGTTTGTCTCTTTTTTGTTGTTGTTCATTTGTTTTGTTTCTTACATTTCACCTATTAGTGAAATCATGGTATTTGTCTTTCTCCGACTTATTTCTCTTAGCATTATACGTTCTAATTCCACCCATGTTGTTGAAATGGTAAGATTTCTTTCTTTTTTACGGCGAATAGTAGTCCATTGTGTGTGTGTGTGTGTGTGTGTGCGCGCTATATCTTCTTTATCCATTCATCTATCGATGGACACTTGGGCTGCTTCCATAATTTGGCTATTTAAATAATGCCATAATACACGGAGGCATACATATATCCCTTAAATTAGTGTTTTTCTAGTCTTTGGGTAACTACCCAGTAATGGAAATACTGGATCGTATGGTGATTCTATTTTTAATTTTTTGAGGAACCTCCATACTGTTTTCCACAGTGGCTGAACAAGTCTGCATTCCCACCAACAGTGTAAGAGGATTCTCCTTTCTCCACAGCCTTGCCAATGCTTCTCGTGTTTTTTATTTTAGCCATTCTAACCGGTAAGAGGTGGTATCTCATTGTGGTTTTGATTTGCATTTCCCTGGTGATGAGTGATGTGCATCTTTTCAAGTGTCTGTTAGCCATCTGGATGTCTTCTTTGGAGAAGTTTCTGTTCGTGTCTTCTGTCCATATAAATTCTTTATATATTTTGGATACTAACCCATTATCGGATACATCATTTGCAAATATCTTCTTCCATTCAGTGGGTTGTCTTTCACTTTTGTTGATTGTTTCCTTTGTTGGGCAGAAGCGTTTGATCTTGATTGGTCCCAATGGTTCATTGTTGCTTTTTTGCTTTTGTTTCCCTTGCCTCAGGAGACATATCTAGAAAGATGTTGCTATGCCTCATATCAGAGAAGTTACTGCCTGTACTCTCTTTGGAGATTTTTATGGTTTGGGGTCTCACATTTAAGTCCTTAATCCGTTTTGAGTTTATTCTTGTGTATGGTGTAAGGAAGTGGTCCAGTTTCATTCTTTTACATTTAGCTGTCCCAATGCCATTTGTTGAAGGGACTGTCTTTTTCCCATTGCATATTCTTGTTGAAGATTAATTGACCATATAATTGTGGGTTTGGTTCTGGGTTCTCTAATCTGTTCTACTGATCTATGTGTCTATTTTTGTGTCAGTACCATGCTGTTTTGATTACTATGGATTTGTAGTGTCTCTTGAAATCTGAGGTCGTGATACCTCCAGTTTTGTTCTTTTCTTTCAAGATTTCTTTGGTTATTTGGGGTCTTTTATGGTTCCCTACAAATTTTAGGATCATTTGTTCTAGTTCCTTGAAAAATGCTGTTGGTATTTAGATAGGGATTGCCTTAAATCTGTAGATTGCTTTGGGTGTTATGGACATTTTAGCGGTATTTGTTCTTATCCATGTGCGTGGAATATGCTTCCATTTTTTGTGTCTCGTCTTCAATTTCTTTTCATCAGTGTTTTATAGTTTTCAGAGTACAGGTCTTTCACCTTGGTTAAGTTTAATCCTGGGTATTTTATTATTTTTGGTGCAATTGTAAATGTTATTGTTTTCTTAATCTCTCTTTCTGTTGTTACCTTATTAGTGTATAAAAATGCAACAGATTTCTGTACATTGATTTTGTACCCTGAGATCTGACTAAATTTATTTATCAATTCTACTAGGTTGTATCTCTTATTTCGAATGATAGCCTTGCTGGGTAGAGTATTCTTGGCTGCAGGTTTCTTCCTGTTGGCACTTTAAATATATCTACTCAGTAAAGATGTTCTGGTTATGACTACCAGCGATCAGTTCAGAGGAAAGTATGAGGCACACACAGCACAGAAAAGGGATTAATCCACTTTGGCAATCGGCACTCTCCTATTGGCCTACAGAAGAATCTGACTCAGCATCCTGGGGCACATCCCAAAGTGGAAAGAGAGGTTTGAGAACTTGCAGAGCCCTGAGCCCAGCTGTGAATCATTAGCAGTGTGCTGCTGAGAAGGTACATCGAAGCATCATATCTTCGTCTGAAAAATGGGGCAAAAATAAATGCCCCCTACTTCGCTCAAGAGGATGTTTGGAGTCTGAAACGACATATAAAGCTTTTACCCTGGGAGCACAGCCTGTGAGAAGCGAAGGACTCCGCTAGAAGGTATTTTGCCCCAGGTCAGGTTGTAAAAGTCTGTGCCAGGCTGTGATCACCTAGAACCAAAGACTCGCTCTCAGAACTAAATAATAAACATTTAGATAATAATAAGTTTTCTTCAATTACGCTGGACACTGAGGTGGCTTGCACCGAGGAGCTATGATGTTATGAATATCTTCAAACCACAGAATCTCACCATGGTGAGATGCCCCTGCAGGGAGAAGCAGAAAGCTCAGCACACGGGGAAGGGAATGGCGAGGGAACATTAGATTCACTCGCCCAGCTCAGATGGGCTCCACGGCAAACCTACCCTCGAGATGGAGGCAGAATCAATCTACTTCTCTCTCTGTTTCCACCACCTTCCTCCCTCTTCCTCTAAATGGCAAAGAGTTGAAATCACATAAATTAAAGTACAGTGACTCACCGTACTTAAATATTTATGGGAGTGGTTGTTTTATTTGGATTCCTTTTACAGGGAGGGAATTCACAAACAGATGTTTGTGCCATCCTGATGCAGGGGGATAATCCGTGAAATTCCCACACTTCCCCTGGCAGCGAGTTGAGAAACTCCCTACAGGTTGAATAACTAATCAAAGAAAACAGATTTTCATCTGCAAGGCAAAAGCATGTAGCGGCAGTAGATTAGGTAAATGCCAACTCTGGGAGCACCTGGACGACTCTGAAAACCTCCCGTGTCTGCTTATTCCATCCCTGAGTAGCATCCCAACATCTGGCTGCATCTGGTGCCTCTTTAGCCATGAGCTAAATTCTCAAAGGGTTTGCTT
The DNA here is from genome assembly GCF_023721935.1 of Panthera uncia. Taxonomy (NCBI): domain Eukaryota; kingdom Metazoa; phylum Chordata; class Mammalia; order Carnivora; family Felidae; genus Panthera; species Panthera uncia. The sequence continues at coordinate 76,681,733 of NC_064818.1, read as the reverse complement.
GGGCCGTAGCTAAACCCACTATCCCCACAATTTGCAATCTTTTTTTTTTTTTTCCCCCAGGGCCTTTGAAGTGCATTCTTTCAGGCACCTTTGAATGGGATTAAAACCAGGCCATTGGCAGTGCCCTTCAAACCCCACCTTGGCTTCTGCTCCGTGGTGAAGCCCGCAGGTGAGGGCAGCTCTATCATCTCAGCTGGCCGCTTCCCTTCAGCTAAAAGCAGTGCGGTGGTTTTCACAGTTGCAATCTTGACTTTGGGTGAAATGGACGGCTAGCACGTGTGTCCGCCGTTTCTGAGTGATCAGTTATGGATCTTATGACGAGAGATACTGAGGACTCAAGAATTCACGATGGGGGTGATCGGAAGGCGATGGGGCATCACCTCCTAGCTGCACCAGAAGTGGCTGGGATGACACTGAGGTTAGTGCCCAGCTCCCTCCCTCCAACCACACTCTGCTGGTGACCTTGACTGCAGGTCCCACTGCTCCCCAGACCAGTGAGGCTCTCAGAGGCAGGCAGCGGGCACATCACCTTGCTACAATCGCAACAGTGATAGCAAAATCAGAAATTAGACAGAACTGTTTGTTAAGTGTGTTTTGTATCCAAGTTCAGTATTTTCCCTGAACGTGCTGCTGATCAATTTCTGAGGACTCGAGAACCCTTACGGCTCACAGGTCTAACAAGGCTATACACGGATCGAGTCAAATCAGGAAGACCCAGGGGTCCAGCACATGACTCCAGCTGGCCAGAAATCGGAGGGCAAAGAGATGAGAGACGAGGGGACACCCAAGAAAATACAAGTCTCCTTCTGGTGACATTGGAGAGGGTGTGGACTGCAGGAAAAATGGTCTAAAGCAGTAACAGACACTGTGCAGAGAGGAGCCCACACTACCGGACAGAAGTCTGGACAGACGGCACCAAGGAAGGGCTGCTTAAGCGAGGCCCACCTGAGCAGGCACCTCTGACCGCCTCCAAACCCTCCCATGGGCACCGGAGTCGTGAGCCACTGGAGATGAAAGGGAGGAGCAAATGTCTGCTCAGGAGGAAAAAAAAAAATCAATGGCTACAGGCAAGAGAATCTATTTTGTAGGCTAAGGTCACCCTGAAACTCCAGAGGCTTAAATACCACACACGCACGTGAGCTCTGGTGTATGTATTTATCACGCATTTCTTGTTAACTGAAGATCTTAGAACTTTGAGGTTAAGAGTACTCTTCTGGTGTTTCCAGGAACGTTCCCAAGAATGCTGGAGAATGGGAAGCATCCCCAGGAATTACACAATAAAATAGATTCTCGGGGTGGGCGGGGGTAGATTTTGAAAAACATGCGAGTGGGGGCGTATCTTTGCAGCCAAAGGCAGAAGGGGGCAGAGGGAGGACCTAGAGCTTTCAGCCAGAAGCCAAGAACAGCCTGAGTGGAGCATGACACCTAATGATAAATTAGGCCGATGTGGGGGGACAGGGGATAAGCTATTTGGCTCTAGGAAACAGTAACGGACTACTTTGCGAAAACGAACGTAGAGTAAGATAAAGTACGGAACTGTAAGAAGGAAAAACCCTGAGATGCCGTAGGATTCCGTAAGGGAGTGAAGACGTTTCAAGACATGGCATTGCCCACCCTGCACCCCCTCTGCTGGCCCCTTCCGTCCTCACCCCTCCACCTCTTCGGAAGCTGGAGTCGCCGCAGGTGCGCAATAAGCCCCACTTCGTCCAGCCGAGGACTGAAAGGGCTGCGCCCCAAACCCAGCCACGGAGCCCCGGGCACTGATCTTTCCACAAATCACATTCACTTCCAGAGGCAAGCTTGCAGATGACAAGTGGACTCAATGCCTTACAGAAGGTTTCGCCTTGGGCCGCCCAGGTGGCTCAGTCGGTTAAGTGTCCGACTTCGCCTCAGGTCTTGATCTCATGGGTTCGTGAGTTCAAGCCTGGCATTGGGCTCTGCACTGGAGGTGTGGAGCCTGCTTGGGATTCTCTCTCTCTCCCTCTCTCTCTGCGCCTCTCCACTTGTGCTCTCTCTCTCTCTCTCTCTCTAAATAAACTTGAGGGGCACCTGGGTGGTTCAGCCGATTGGGTATCCAACTTCAGCTCAGGTCATGATCTCTGCAGTTCGTGGGTTCAAGCCCCATGTCAGGCCCTGTGCTGACAGCTCAGAGCCTGGAACCTGCTTCAGATTCTGTGTCTCCCTCTCTCTCTACCCCTCTCCCGCTTGGGCTCTGTCTCTCTCTCTCTCTCAAAAATAAATAAACATTAAATAAATAAACAAAAAATTGTTTTTAAGTTTTGCCACAAGACTTGCTTTAAAAGTCAATTGTCCTAAGTATTTATAGCATGATTTAGCATCTTAAAACTCATGAACACCCCTGTTCATGATAGGGGTGCCTGGGTGGCTCAGTCGGTTAAGCGGCCGACTTCGGCTCAGGTCATGATCTCACGGTCCGTGAGTTCGAGCCCCGCGTCGGGCTCTGTGCTGACAGCTCAGAGCCTGGATCCTGTTTCAGATTCTGTGTCTCCCTCTCTCTGACCCTTCCCCATTCATGCTCTGTCTCTCTCTGTCTCAAAAATAAATAAACGTTAAAAAAAGTTTAACAACAATGATAACAAAGTCAGAAATCAGACAGAACTGCTTTTTTAAGTGTGCGTTGTATCCAAGTTCAATATTTTTCCTGCACATGCTGCTGATCAATTTCTGAGGACTTGAGAACTCTTAAGAGATAGATAGATAGGTAGATAGATATAGATGATACAGATATATAGATATAGATATAGATATAGATATAGATATAGATACAGATATAGATATATCACGGTCCCTTTGCAGAAAACAAAGATCAGTCGCATCCAAAACTTGTCTAAGGCAAACTTAAAAATCACGCAGTAGAGCGTCTTGGTATTTCCCCTCTATTTCCAATCTGGACTTGTTAAGAGTCAGAGATTCCTGGATCCCAAGCCAGGCCAGCTGAATCAGAATCTGCAAGGATGGGACCCAGGAATATATACTCCTTCCCTGGATGATTCAAGTGCAGTCTGATGCTCATTCCGCGACCACTGTTTGGGCCTATACCATGGAGAGCTCCCGAGTGACAGCAGCTATGTGTGGGTGGTGTTATATAGCAGGTTGCCCTGCGAGAGGAATACCCCACTGGCCCAACCATGCAGGCAGCAATAATTCGTTATGATGATGGCAGAGAGGGAGAGAAAAATCACCCCAGCTCCCCAGTGGCCAGTGTAGTGGGTGCCTGTGTACCTTATTCAAGAATGCTGCACCCCCTTGAAACAGCATTTAGGCATCCAGGTTCTCTCTGAGAAGACCAAAGACCAAACGCGGGGCATAGACAGCGTCTGCTCCTCAGCTACGTCTTTGGTTTCAGAAGCCTTCTCCCCCACCCTCTCTCCAGGCACACGGAGACCCCCTCCCAGAGCCCCCGGATTGCTGAGGTTACCGGGGGGGGGGGGGGGCATGCCGCATTTTACTTTAGATCCTGATTGTCCTCTCTCCTCTCCTCAAATTAAAAATTGATCTCAAAGGAGCACAGGTATTGGCTTAACTTGTTCTGAATTACTCTAATCTCAAGTGACTCTTTGTCACTCATCCTTTTACAGGAAGCAAGTAAGATACCTATTATCCTGTTATCTCCTCCCAGAAAAGAACATTCTAACGGGAACTCACTGTTCTGGTTCTCCAGCACCCTCAGCAGCCGGGCCTCAGAGCCCCTGCTAGGGATGTGACGGGGACTGAAGGTTTCCTTCTTCCCTTCTCTTACAGAAACACAGAGAGAGCCGGGTTCCTCGCCATTAGCCACAGCAAGGTAGCCCTGTGCCTGCCTCTCGGAGCAGAGGACCCTGGCTGTAGGAGTCAGGCCGACCTGGGTTCAGATCCTAGAACTGCCACGAGGCCCACGTGGAGAAGTCAGTCATCTGTTAGGCCTCTGGTTCATGTCCAGTAAAATGAAAACTAGGTTTATAGGATGTATACGGACAGATGGTGGTTTTAAAAGTGGCATAGTTACATATTAAAAGGCTTTGGCTTATATTTTGATTAGGGGAACCAGATAAAACACAGTTGCCCCATAAAATCTGAGTTTCAAATAAATATGAATTTTTCATTATAAGTTTGTCTCATGTAATATTTGGGACATACTTATACTAAAAACCAAAGTATCCCTTGCTTATCAAATATTCAAATTTAGCTGGGCTTCTTGTATTTTTATTTGCTAAATCTGGCAACCCGAATTTTATTGGAACATTTCGGAAACACGATTTAATTAGATTTCTAAACAGAGGAAAGAATGTGCTCACTTAAAAAAAAAGCAAACCAAAATCAGCTTTATCAGGATATAATTACCATACCTAATGATTCACACAATTCACTCGTTTTCAGTATAGAATTTGTAACCATCACCATAGTTTAACTTGAAAACTCTCTCATCATCCCCAAAGAAACTCCACACCCATTGCAAAGACCCTCCGTTACCCCCGTTACGCGGCACCCCTGCCCTTACACCGACCGGCTTCCTGTCTCTGGACCCAGGCGGGGCAGTTCGTATAAATGGAGTCACACAGCGTGGTGGCTCTTTCATAATGTTTTCGCAGTTCATCCAGGGTAGCAGGTGTCAGTGCTTCATTACCATTCATCCGCCAAATTCCATTCCCTTGTATGGACAGATCACATTTACCCATTCATTAGCTGATGGGTATTTGGGCTGTTTCTACTGTTTGGCTATCATGAACAGTGCTGCTATGGACATCGATGTGTGAGTTTTCGCGAGGATGTAGGTTTCCATTTCATGCGTATATACCTAGGAGTGGAATCACAGGGTCACGAGGGGACTCCGTGTTTAATTCCTCGAGAAACTTCCAAACTGCTCTCCAAAGTAACTGTACCGTCTGCATTCCCACCAGCCGTGCATACGACTGTAACTTGTCTACGGCCTCTTCAACTCATTAGTGTCTCCTTTTTGGCTCTAGCCTTCCTGTGGGTACGAAGAGTTTTTCTTATGGTGGTTTTGGTTGGTTTTTCTTTAATGACTAATGATTTTTAGCCTTATTTCACGTGTTTCTTGGCTATTTGTCTATCTTCTTTGGAGAAATGTTTATTCAGATCCTTGTCCATTTTTAAATTGGGCTGTTTATCTTCTTATTATTGAGTTGTAAGAGGTTTTCATGTAGTCTGGATACAAGTCCCTTACCAGATACATGATTTGCAAATATTTTTTCCCATGCTATGGGTTGGCCTTCACGTCCTTACTGGTAGCATTTTCAGCACAAAAGTTTTTACTGTCCGTGAGGCAATTTGTCTATTTTTCCCTTTGGTTGCTTGTGCTTTACCTAGAAAGTCGTCTAAGCCCAAAGTCACTAAGGTTTACTCCTTCGTTTCTGATGCCGACAGATTGTTAAGACCTTTACTTACACTGGATTTAGAAACATTTTTGTGCCTAAACGCAGGTCTATCAGGCCCTAAAACTTGAGATCTTTTTTTCTGGATCTCACTGCCATACCCCAACCAGTTTTAAAGATTTTTGGGGGGAAGAACAGTAAGGATTGGAAAGGAGTGGGGAAAGGGAAGTGTGTGTGTGACTTACAGGTAAAAATAGACGTTGGCATATAAAACAAAATGCTCCTCCCACTTACCACCCTCAAAAAGACTTCAGTGTCATTTCCAAATCAATCGCCTACCATAGAAACTAACCACAAAAAGCAATACTGACGTGTCACATTTCCATCCTCCTTATGTGAGACCTTGCCCTGGAATTGGCCACACCAGGCATTGACAGAGAGGAAGAGGTGGGCGCTGGCTTCCCCGGGGCGAGGCTCAGGTGGGGAGTTTCTGGCCAATATCGCAAGAGGGGGACGGAAGCGTAGCGATTCGCTGCACCAGAGACTGGGAGACTTGAGGACCAAACACCGGCGTAAGAAAGGCTGCCTCACACGGTGAGGACACGTGGAGGGAAGGAAGCCAAGACAGAGGGAGACTCCAGAGCCACGAAGCCAAGAGCTGGGGCCCGTGGAGACAGCATCAAGTGGAAATAGGGTACAACCGGTTGTGGGAAGGGGAGAGCGGTTTGAGGCTTCCTGGGATATGGCCTACCGGAAATCTCAGGAAGTAGCAGGCACAGGGCAAGCGGAATAGCCATCATCAAAGCCGCTGCCCCTTGCAAACAGAACTTCTTTCAGGTAAGTTGCTGTGTCTTCTAAATGGTCTCCTGAAAGATCCAGTGTCGTCTCACCTGTTCTGTAGATAGATTTTCAGCTATGAAAAACTACGGATTCGGCTTTCTGTTCCAGCAATGTGGAAGATGACAGTATCCAAAGGACTGGCCTGTTGCTTTGGTTCCCTTGATAGACTTACAAGAAGTGAGGCCACTGTCCGAGGATCTTCTCATCCCCTCTCAACAAATCAATAAACCTGAGCTAAGTATCCCCTGCAGTAAACAAATAAGATGGGGTTGTACCGAACACGGAGGCCAACAACACCCTGTAGCTGAGATACTAAGCCTCAAAGTGACCACGTGTGTACAGCCCTTCTTAGCAGCCAGAAAGGAAGCTAATACAACACCTTTGTGAAAAAAAGCATCTCCTGTTTAGATCTGTAGGAGTCCTACCAGTTAAGAGCATGCAAGCAAGAGATCACCAAGCACATAAGGAAACAAATCATTGTGATTTATAGTTAGTAGACACACCGAACAATAAACTTAGATGGTCAATAATTCAGATGTGAGAATTATTCAATAGGTAATATGAAATAACTATTCCCTGGCTGTTTAAGAAAAATAATATTAGAATTACCAAAATCAACAAGTAACAAAAGGCCATCAAAATAACTAAGTGTATCCGAGAAATAACCCAATAGGACCTGAGGAATGAAATTACTGTTGGAATTGGAAATACAACAGGTGGAATAAACAACAAATGAGACACAACAAAGAGAGATCAGTGAACTGGAAGAAAGAACTGGAAAAAATAATTGCACAGAATGTGTCTCAGGAGGCAAGGAGACTGAAGAAGTGATGGAAAGGTTAAGATTCGTGAAGGCCACAATTACGAGTTCTAAATCACATCTAAGCAAAATCCCAGAAGGAAAGAATACAGAAAACAGAAAAGGGAATTTCTTCAGAAGAAATGGCTGAGAAATTTTCCAAACTGATGAAAGATTTGAATCCATAGAGCCAGCAAGAATCAACCCAAGATTTAAAAGCTAGATAGACAGACATAGATACATGGTCTCAAAACTGCAGAGAATCAAAGACATGAGGACAACACTAACAGCAGCCAGAGACAAAAGACAGACCATCCACAGAGAGACAATTCTACTGACAGCAGAACTTTCCATGGGGACAGTAGAAACCAGGTTGACCACATGGAATCATCCCATTTCAGTGCTGTCAACCTAAAATTTGTACCCAACAAAGTTCTTTTTCAACAACATAGTTTGAAATAAAAAGCAACTTCATACAATTTTTTAAGTTTATTTATTTTGAGAGAGAGAGAGAGAGAGAGAGAGAGAGCACAGGTGGGGGGGGCAGAGAAAGAGAGAGAGAGAGAGAGAGAGAATCCCAAGCAGCCTCTGCCCTTTCCACGTAGACCTCCATGCGGGGCTCAAACTCACAATCGTGAGATCGTGACCTGAGCCAAAGTCCGACGCTTAACCAACTGAGCCACCCAGGGGCCCCACACAATTTTATAAACAGAAATAGAAATTTCAAAAGAGACTTTGCCACCAACAAATCTAAAGGAACATCTTCCTTCACTAAGGAACACCTATGAGACACTCATGAGGATAAACGGAAGGTAAAGCTATGCTACAAGGAGGCATATAAAATGGAAAACACATGGGTAAATCTAAGCAAATTTCTTTTATAACAAAATACTGAACTAAAATACTGGAAAACCTCAGCACCTAAGTCAGAAGTGGGGTGAGTGTGTGTATTTGGGCTAAAAAGTTTTCTAACGACTTGCATATTTCATTAAAAATTTTTTAAAAACAAAAACACAGTCCATGGTAAACTAGGATTGTCCCAAGAAAATACCTGTTTTCCCACATAAATATTAATAGCAGCCTCTTCACCTCAAGTGTCCTGGTTTGATGAATAGCTTATATTATCCCATCAATGACCCAACAATCATACTCGTGTATACACTCCCTAGAGAAGCTCTCGTAAGCGCACAGGGAGACGTGCGCGAAAACGTTCAACGTTCTGTTGTCTAGCGGGACCTTGCAAACTGTTTGTTCTTCTTCCTACAAAAGGGGATGGTGGAAGCCAGCAAAAGATGGGAAGCCCTACCTGCCGTGAGCTGAAAAGTGACCCCACCTTGCTTTCGTCCCAGCTGCACCCCCTCCTGGCACTGAGCCCAGGGCCAAGTTACCGGCCCCCTCTAGACCTCAGTTTCCTGGAAGATTCGGGGAATGATAATTTCTACCACACAGGGTTGTGGAAAGGCCCATCAGCCTTCATAACAGAAACGAACACTGACTGAACACTTACTATAGCCAGGCATTCTGCTAAGGGCTTTCTGTCTATGGCTCGTTTAATCCTTACGATGACCTCTAAGGTGGGTATTATCATTCTTCCCATTTTACAGGTAAGATGCCTGAGGTTTCGCGACATTGAACAACTGGTACAAGGTCACCGAATTAGCAAATCACGGGGCCAACACTAAACACCTGACACTGCCCCAGGACTCCTTACCGCTGCTGCGCCCTGTCGCTGACTCCCTGGAACCATCACTATGTGCCCACTGCTCCACGCACGGCCCTCACGCACGGCCCGGCGCACTGTGCGGCCCTGTCCCTGAGTGATGGTGACCATGGTGGTGTCATTGTTCTGTCAGATGGCCGGAGGCAGCAGATGACAAAGGGCCTGGAGAGCCTCTAGGGTGAAAGGTGCAGACCGCTGTCGTGCACAGAGAAGACGGGTGAAGAAGGAGGGTGGCCTGTGGTCTTCTGTGTCACCCCACAGAGGCTGTCACACGAAAACACCAGTGTATCCTCTCCAGCCGGTTGCTGGTGACCATCCACATTCCAGTTGTGCCCGGAGACACCTCCAAAAGGTTTTGCGCATCTCGGCATAGTGCCAAGGTCACGGACAGGTTCCCTCATTTTGCAGAAATATGTACAAACCAGAAGGAAGAGACAAGAGACTTTCTTAAGTGTTTCCTCAGACGTGATTTACTGCTTAACTTCACACAGAGAAATAAACAAGAGAAGCAGGTGAGGGTCCAGGACAAAATTCTACGCTTTTGGCCAGAGCAACAGAGCAAATGTCCGAGGGCTCCTGAATTAATCTCCTAAACCTTTATCCCTGCCTGCCCGGGGGCCTTATTTCTCTTTGGTTTCTTCTAGGTTGGCAAGCCAAAGTTACAAAAGAAGAAATGGGCTATTGGTTTTGCAGATGAGAAAACAGTTTCCTCCTGAGGCAAAGGGGCCGTGTCTACCTGGTCCCCCGTAACACCCAAGGCACATACGCGAACTCCCAAGCTGGACCTAACTCAGTCGGCGTGGGTGTGCTAAGTGGCCACCACGTGCGAGGCGTGTGCTAAGAACTGAAGATCCACTGCTGAGCAAATCACACACGGGCCCTGCCCTCCCTGCGCTTCCCATCCAGAGAGGGAAAACAATGTTACTCAAATCCCAAAAAAACCACTCACCCCCCATTGTAATATATGATAAATAAGAAGGGAAAAGCACAGTCATGGGAGGAGGTGGCAGAGGGAAGTGATGGGCTCACGGAGGGCTGGACAGATTTCTCTGACCTTGGCGCTGAGAGAAGAAGGACAAGTGAAGGGGTAAATGTTGCTGGGGGTGGATGTTGGGGCCAGAAGAGTGTTCCATTAACGGAAACTGCATGCGCAAAGGCCCTGAGGCAGGAGGGGACACGCATGCGCAAGGAGCAGACTGCCCAAGGAACAGTATCAGAAACAGAAGTTGGACAGGCCGCAGCAGGCAGCCTGAGCACAGCACTGGTCTATGTCAGCCACTCTGCTCATGGTTCACTGTCTGCCCAGCACACCTGCTGCTTAGAACTCCATGCATATCCCTTCTTGTCCCTTCCACTCCTCTGGGTAAGTTCCCTGTTCTCTCATTTGCAAATGTTCTCTCCCTCCTCTGAGTCCCCACCAGGGAAAGGCCCAGCATAAGCCCACAGACGTGCTGAGCTGCTCTCCCGCATGACCCTGTGTCGGGGACATGCCAAGACAAAGGAGCTTGGTGCCTGACCCCAGTGGAAGAGACCAACACAGAACAACTGCGGGCAGGATGATTTGTGCTGACTTCGAGGTAAGGTGTTCTGGGTCCACAGGGGAGGCACCAAATACTCCTCGAGCCCCCATTATATCCCAGACGCTGTTCTAGGTACGAAGGTGGCAGCAGACAAATGAATAAACGTGGCCCCTGACTTCATGGGGCTGGTGTTTAAGGGGGGACAGAAATAAACGTGTAGAATGTCAGGTGTCAATAAGAGATTGAGAGGAAAACAAAGCAGGTTAGAGAAATTGGGGGGTGTCAGGGGAGTGTGGAGGAATGGGCTTATTAACAGAGTGCTTGGAGCGGTCCTCTGATAAAACATCAACAGAGCAAAAATCTGGTACAAGTGAAGGAGTAAATCCTGAGAACATCTGGGGAAAGCATAGTCTAGGCAGAGGGAAAAGCAAGCGCAAAGGCCCTGAGGCAGGCCCGTACTTGGCTTGATTGCAGAGCAGCAGGGCGGGCCAGTGCATCTGGAATGAAGTGACCAAGGGGGAGGGGGAGGACCTGAGGAGAGGTAATGTGGGGTGTTTCATGGTGGCACCCAGATTTAATTTGTGGAGGTGACTGAGTGACGACATGGAGAGATCAGTGCCATTGAAAGAAGGGTTTCTTCCTGCAGCCCCTAGAGGAGGGGGCAGGCCACGCCCCACAGGGCCACGTGGGAAGGAGTGAAGGGAAAGCACAGACATAAATCTTTACTGTGGTTTCCAGGGGAAGGCAGGGCAGGGCAAGCGGCTTGGGACTGGCTAGTTTGATCCATTTCTGCTGGCTCCGGGCAACAGGGGTGGTCTCTAGCTGCCTGTACCTGACCCTGGGGTGACTTAGGGCAGGGGAGACATTGGTGCCATGTGGTGGTATGTGAGTCAGTTACAGGAGATGGCTGGGATGGGAGCTTGGGATTGGTTGGTTCGCGTGTGAACGGTGTGCTGTTTGTTTGCTTTCTCTAGGGATTAGCTAACCCATGGGTTAGTCCCCAGCAACATCCTCGGGAGGTCAAGGCATCATCAAATATGGAAAACAAAAAAAATGACGAATACAAGGGGCCAGATCACACAGGACCTGGAAGGTCATGGGAAGGATTTGGGACTCCCTGTAAAGGATATGGGGCTTTAGGATTGGTAGGTGTGCCTGGGAGTAACTGGGAAAGCGCCAGAGAGCAGCGGCCCTGGGGGCGGAGTCCAGAGAAGAGGGGTAGCAGGAGTTCTAGGTAGGGAGAATGATGAGCAAAGTCTCAGAGGTGTGACGCTTCAACAGGAAGAGGAGAGGCCGAGGTGATCAGGCTCAGAGTTGGCAGTTGGGGAAGAGGCTGGACGTGCAGGCAGGAGCCAGGTCATAGAGGACTGTGTTCAGGGCTGAACCAGGAGCTCTCAGGCCCCCAAATCAGCTATCAGAGGACCCGAGGCTCGCAAGCACCTCATCAGAGCTCTCTACGTTATTAGGTTTCTTTTATAGACTGGATTTGGACGTGCACTATGTAGAGTCAGGATTCCAATGCACGGATGAATGTTTAGCCAGTTCTCTGGGAGAAGAGATCCCGGATTATTAGTGTTTGCCACTTGCTGTGGCATAAATAGTCCCACCATGGCTGATTTCAAGCTACTAACCTGAGATCACTGAGGGTGGGGTTGGTAGCACGTCATTCATTATAGGAGTGTTTCCACCAGGCACATAGGAAACACATTGATAACTTCAAGGGCATGAGTCGGGGTTAGTCCAGGCTGAGGGCCAAATCTAGGACCACCTGGTTTGCCAATAAAGTTTTATTGAAAAACAGATATGTCCATTCATCTATGTAGCCTCTAAGGCTGCTTTTACCGTAATACGACAGAGCTGAGTAGTCGGGACAGAGACCATATAACCAGCAAGGCCTAAAATATTTACTACCTGGGTTTTCACCGAAACATGTTGCTGGCCTCTGGCACAGATACTAATAAAATATAAAATAATTAGGCAATAGTGAGTTTTAAATTCTTTTTTAACATTTATTCATTTTTGGGAGGGAGAGAGACAGAGCATGAGCGGGGGAGGGGCAGAGAGAGAGGGAGACACAGAATCGGAAGCAGGCTCCAGGCTCCAAGCTGTCAGCACAGGGACCGACGCGGGGCTCGAACTCACGGACTGTGAGATCGTGACCTGAGCTGAAGTCGGATGCTTAACCAACCGAGCTACCCACGCACCCCAGGCAATCGTGAGTTTTAAACATTTATTATCTTTGTTTTTTATAGATTTATTTACTTGTAAGTCTATCTCACTTAATTTTTAAATACCGGTTGTGTCTCAAACTGGCTGAAAATTTTTCTGAAAATTTCAGTTAGCTTTGGCAAGTTGGTACAGTCAGTCCCCCTCCGACATACCACTGAATTATGTCTGTTTCCAAACTGTACTCTTCTCTTGACAGATTGTGTCTGAGAAGGAAGGATGGTAGAAAGGAAGGAAGGAAGGAAGGAAGGAAGG